>NC_068984.1:136624887-136627753 GCF_001194135.2 Octopus bimaculoides | reverse complement strand
AGTTTCTGGAATGAGATCTATAACCATAATATGCACACATAATATGCAATGTTGGCGGAAGTTAGACGTTCATCATTATAGCAAGGAATTCTTGCAGGAAGGGAATCAGTAGATTTGTTTTTATTTTTAAGGAAACGAATCAACCTTACATTAAAACAAGAACAACAATATTTCTTTACTTGTGTCTTTCGTCTGTTATCTTTTACTTGTATCAGTGATTAAACCGGGTGAAATGCTTAGCGGTATTTTGTCTGCCGCTACGTTCTGAATTCAAATTCCGCCGAGGTCGACTTTGCCCTTCATCGTTTCGGGTCGATTAGATAAGCACCAGTTACGCATTAGGGTTGATGTAATCGACTTAATCCGTTCCCCCAAATTTGAGATCCTGTGCTGTTAGTAAAAAGAATTATTATTATTATTATTATCATTATTATTATTATTGAGTGAGAGAGCAGTGCATGCTATCAAAGTGACACTGGGGTAAAATATACGAAGCCCATTATACCCATCTTAACTACCCGTTTGATAAGTGTACACGAGGAACATGCATCACAACCATAAGTGCGCGACACGGTGATCTCATATCAAGATAAACAGCGCATGACCTCGCAGGTGGGGGCCCAGTTAAAATTTTTTTCATGTCTAGTAGCCTATCCCGCTCAAAAGGTCCCTGAATAAGGGTTGTTTAAGGATGATGTACAAAACAGCCATCTTTCGAGAGTTGAATTATTCTACCTCCAAAGAATTCCTCCCAACGCATGGCTATGATGCTCGCCCACTATTTCTGCTCGTGATCAAGAATGCAAATATGAAATATTTTTATTGGAATTTAGACAAGATCAATCAAGTCGGTAGGCAAATGCATAAGTTGTTTAGAGAGTGGGATTGGCCAAGTCCAATGCTTTTTCTCACCTTAAAAAGACAGACATGCTTGATTCTTAACATCTTTATTATGTATTGTATATTATGGCTGACTGTAGCCTAAGAAACCAAAACTCTATGAAAAATTCCTTGATAGAATGAAGGGATGTATCAGCATAAAGAGTGAGGTCCTTGAACAACTGTTGCAAGTGGCAACCATCGTTTCCACATCTGTGCGAAAGAGTGAGGTCCTCAGCTCGTTTGAAAGGCCACAAATGTAATGGCCATGTTTAAGAGAATAATCAAGTGATGGCATTGCTCAAGATCTGGTTACAGTAATCCTGTATGTATGTATGTATGTATGTATGCATGTATGTATCAGAGGACTGCGCATACCATCAAAGTTACACTGAGGTACAAATATATGAAGCCCAATATAACCCATTTGACTACCCTTCTAATAAGGATACACTAAACATATGCTTCTCAACCACATGTGAGCGACATAGTGACCTCACATCAAGATAAACAGCGCATGATCTTGCAGTTGGGACCCGGTTAGAATTTTCTTCAGGTAGGGTAGTCCATCCCATTCAAAAGGTCCCTGAATAAGGGTTTCCAGAGGTGAATTATTCAAACCCCCTAAGAATTCCTCTCAACACATGGCTATGATAATCCCCTACTCATGCTCGTGATCAGGGGTACACATATCGTTAGCTACTAACGGACATGCTCAACTAGTTAAGGTCGAGCAACTGACATGCAAATCTGCAGTACTGAGCAAAATATTTGCAATAACGCATCTTCTACACCAATACAAAGCATATACATGATAACACTTCTAATAAGTTAAGATCAGAAGCCATGAGAAACACTGTCTGATACTTCATATGCTTTCATGCATGCCTGTATGAATGTTTCTTTCCCTATTTGTTGTTTTAGAATATACATTGTCTAATCCGCCTGCTCGGTGGCAATGTTTTAAAGAAAGAATCGTTGTTGACTATGAAAGAACACGTCTGTTGTAGCTTTTCCCCAAACTCAGGGCTACCTAGCTTTTAGTATGTAACGGTTTGTGATGAAGTCGTTATAACATCGATCATTGCTCCTGCGTAGCGTTTTGCTTACAGCAAGATTTTTTATCCCGTATTAATTCCGACGATTCATTTATAAGAAGCCGTTTACATTTGATAATCCGTTTAGTTTGTTTCGTTTTTCTTTGTAATTTGCAGATTATGCAGATGCGCATTGAAGCAAACATTTTTAGACACTGATACTTCATATGTCTTATGCAATAATTTTTCAAGGTTGTAATTCCATTATCCACCTCCGCCCACATACACACATAAACATTGTTTATTTTATAAGAATTTGAATTTAATAACTTCGAGAGAACGTGAAATAATTCGTTTATTCAATGTTGAACTCGAAGTAGATAATACCATGAATTAATACCGCGTAAATATTGGGTTAAAAACCCTTTGAGCAGTAAAATTTGAGGAGTCGAGGGATGTAGTAACTTTATCTAACTGGTCATTGGCTATATAACTGCGACTTTTTCAAAACCACCTGTAAATTAAGATTATGTAACTATTGACTTCCAGAAACAGACGTGGAGATTAAGACCTTGCATATTTTCTTTATATATAAATCATCTACACCCCCGGTAAAAATTTCAAAAGTGGGCAGCCTTCCTTCATCAAAAGACAATAACAAAAGTATGGCCATTGAAAAGAGGATGACACTGGCGGTACCCCTACATGGTCACAACATTTGTGCTGAAAATCATAAAAGAATATATTATCTTTATTCAATGCTTTCTGTGCTCCATATATATATATATATATGAATCCTAATTGTGTTTATTTACCCTTCTAACTCTATGTGTGATGTGTGTGTATACACACATAGACAGACAGATACACACACATATTAGAGCCACAACTGGAACGAAAACGATTAATATTTTCATTATAATTTTATCCATTTCCTTTTAACTTAATTC
>NC_068984.1:136619897-136624877 GCF_001194135.2 Octopus bimaculoides | reverse complement strand
TATATATATATATACATATATATATATATATATGAATCCTAATTGTGTTTATTTACCCTTCTAACTCTATGTGTGATGTGTGTGTATACACACATAGACAGACAGATACACACACATATTAGAGCCACAACTGGAACGAAAACGATTAATATTTTCATTATAATTTTATCCATTTCCTTTTAACTTAATTCTTAATAGATTAATTAGTGATGATTTTCTTAGTTGCGGTAATATATATTGTAGCTGTAAATTTTTTGTTGTTTGAAACATTTTGTTTCTAACTGTATCTGGTTGAACTGAAGCAATGTATTGGCAATGTGGTTATAGCCTTTGACAGATAGCCACGCATTATAAACTGAAAGAATGTGAATTAATTCAGTTTTCGAACGGTATATCTCGAAGCAAAGAAAGCTATATAAATAATAGTGTAGAGCACTTGTCATGTTTGCAAGAGATGTGGTTTCGTGTCCCACGGGTAGCCTTCGTCTTTTTCTATCCAAACGATTTTTAATCCAGTATTATGTTCAAACCCTCTCTAGGTCAGCTGTATCTCGTCCACTTGCAATAGTGATAACATTAAGATAACAATTCAGGGCACTGAGTTAGGATAATTGTTTGAGCGTTGGACGATATATTTGAGGGAACCGTTCTGGCTTTTTGAGCCCAGACGGCAAAGCCTGCGACGACTCTGGTGCCAAAGTGCTGTTGCCATAAGTTGGCAGCTTTTTCCATGGACAATATCTGTGATGTAGAGGGAATTGATTTGCATGCATGGGTAGCTGCTAATTTTGCTCCGGATAAGCCTTGCCCAGGTTTGCGCATACAGATGCAGAAACATGGTGGACCTTAACTGACAGAGGCCTCAGGATCTGAGCGTACACAGTTATTAAATAGCATGAGGTGTTGTATACAGGCATGCATTTGCATACACATATATCAGTTAGCTTGCATGTCATTATATGTGCAAATCGGTATGTTTCGATTTATACATATGCACCTGTATAGTTGTCTGTCCATTCATGTGTGTGGAGGCGCAATGGCCCAGTGCTTAGGGCAGCGGACTCGCGGTCATAGGATCGTAGTTCCGATTCCCAGACCGGGCGTTGTGAGTGTTTATTGAGCGAAAACACCTAAAGCTCCACGAGGCTCCGTCAGGGGATTGTGGCGAACCCTGCTGTACTCTTCCACCATAACTTTCTCTCACTCTTACTTCCTGCTTCTGTTGTGCCTGTAATTCAAAGGGTCAGCCTTGTCACACTGTGTCACGCTGAATATCCCCCGAGAACTACGTTAAGGGTACACGTGTCTGTGGAGTGCTCAGCCACTTGCACGTTAATTTCACGAGCAGGCTGTTCTCTTGATCGGATCAACTGGAACCCTCGACGTCGTAAGCGACGGAGTGCCAACAACAACATACATGTGTATACGTATCGATGATAGGTTAAACATTTGGGATAATTTTTGTATATATTCACAGTTGCGTTAATGTCTTGTACTTGTCATTTCTTAGAAGTGTCTCTTCTAGTTTTTTGAAACGCATCTTCTCATGAACGGAGTTGAAGATGTTGTGCAATCATCTCCTCTCAAAATGATACACGTAACTTTAAAGTTTCAGCCTCAGTCGTGTATCTGCAAATTTCTCATAGATATTTTCTTTCTCATCTATCTTTTACCTTACATTAACGTCTGCTGTACAGACACAAATTTCTCCTGCTGTGCAAATTTTCTTTTCCCTATTCTAGATCATTACATCTGGTCAATTATGCCTACATTTTAAAAGAGATTTTGCCAGGAACATTCTGCCTGTATTATTTTATAATTTGAGTGACTAAGGTCTCGATGTCACTAACTTTTTTCGTATTGTTCTTATCAAAACTTTCTACGTATTGCATTGCGTATTGTTTTGGCTATGACACTGTGCCGTATAGGTGGACAGTAATTTGATGACATTTTCGAGCAGTAGCATATGACACGGTTTACATCTACGTTAATGCCACAGAAACTGGATCAGTTGTGACATCTAGTTACTTTACATGTTACTGGATTAGGAAAGGATCCTCTTCAAAGTAAGCGTTAAAATACCGATCATTGATTCTAGATAGACGTCTTTGATCATCTATCTTAATGTCACTTCGAAGATATTTGGAAGCACAGCTATGCATGACATTCTGTTGATAAACAGGAAGCCTTTCCCCTACCATTCTGTAACTTCCCTGAGTGTGTATTCTGATCATCAACCAGGGATTAATTCCCTAGGAGCTCCTTTCAGACTTTCATGATGCCGTTTGCCTTACATAAGGAAGATTGATCCATGGATGTATTTCAACGCTTGATCATTAATCAATGTTATCGAAGGGATATGATCTGACATTCAAATGCTGTTTGAATCGATATTGAATTCCTACCTCTATACTTGCATGTTAAGTGTAGAAGACCAATATCACTATTGATGTGAACATTTCTGGTGGTGCTTAATAGCTATCAGGTTTTAACATCAATGGCCCGCTTCTTATGTAACCTCCCAAGTTTTGACATGAATACTAGAAAACCTACCACATTACGGACCACCGATTTTACTGTATATACAGAGCTGTGAGAACCATATATTTTTATCCGTTTATTAATACTTGGGTACGCCTTCTTTGATAGAATTCCCATCATGATTTTCATCCATAACTAGGTACCTGTAGCATTAAGTCCAGTCAGCTGGCAAAAATGAGTAGTACCTGTATTACAAAGGGCCAGCCTTGTCACACTCTGTGTCACGCTGAATCTCCCCCAGAACTACGTTAAAGGTACACGTGTCTGTGGAGTGCTCAGCCACTTGCACGTTAATTTCACGAGCAAGCTGTTCCGTTGATCATATCAGCTGGGACCTTCGTCGTCGCAACCGACAAGATAACATCACAAACAGAAAGTTTCTTTAAAATATATTTCTACGATAATTTACGTTTTTTTTTTTTTCGTATTTAACTTCAGAACGGAGGCCCACGATGAAGCCAGGTTGTGTGTAGCTCTGTTTATGGTCTTTGGAAAACTAGCAAATCAAAAGGCTTTTGGCACCCACGAATTACTTTCATCTTTTATCTTCCCTTGTTTCAGACATTCGATTGTGACCATGCTGGGGCATCTTGAAAAGCTTTAGTCAAGCAAATCGACTCCAGTACGTACATTTTAAGTCTGTAACTTACTCTGTCGGTCTATTCTGCTCAACCGCTAAGTTACGGGGACGTAAATAAACCAACGCCTCTTGAATGTGGTAACATAGTACAAACACAGACACAAAGACTCTCTCTCTCTCGCTCTCTCACACACACACACAGATATACATTCATACATACATACATACATTATTATGATTGACCGTTGACTGAACACTATTCAATTTTTTTTTCTCCGTGTTTTTCTCCTTGTCTCCGTATTCTTTCTGTTGAAGAGCGTAGCTCGAAACGTCAAAGACTTTCCGTATTCCCGAGCGTCATACTAATATATACTTTTGTTATTTACACCACCTGTCCTCGTCTGTTGTTATTTTTTGTATATTCTCCTACATACATACATACATACATACATACACACACGCATATATAAATGTATATGTGTATATATATATAACTGTCTAAGGGATATGAATATCCATCATTATTACCTGTATAAATTACCTATGTTAACCTTGTAACATATGTAAACCGGGCCCATGATCCTGGCTAGGCTTTAAAAGGGCGCATAAAAAATATATTTATGTATATTTATATATATCAAAACTAACCGTCTTCATCTGTATCATTAGTTCTCTCTCTCTCTCTCTCTCTCTCTCTCTCTCTCTCTCTCTCTCTCTCTCTCTCACTCTCTCTTTCTGTATGTATATATATTATATATATAAAAGCCCAATTGGGTACTCCTACTTCAATGTCCGCTTCAAGACGTTCCGACCACTATCTTTCTAACTGCTTTATGTAGCGGCTGCAATTAAATGTGATGAAATCTGAATGCTGCATCAACTTTTTCTCGATACCACTTCTTACTATCCTGAACCATTTCACTTGTTATCAATTGTACGTTCTTAATACTGACCTCTCCAGCTTTCTGCGCCACGAAATTACCTTCTCCACCACCATACGTACCTCCATTTCCCTATTCACTAAACTTCCTCCACTCTCTTAAAACCTACACATCCAAACCCTATCACACATTTCTCTCTTTTCCTCTCATCTTCTCATTCTTCCTTGCCTATTATATTATCATTAATATTATTGTTGTTTTTATTGCTATTCTGCCGCTAGTCACTCGGCTTTTTTCTGCATCGTCAATAACCGTCTTTTCCCAGCCTTCTCCAACTCATATGTATCCATAGCCACCACTCAAACTTAACTAATATTTCTACAGTTGTCACCTACTCTTCCCTCTTCTCCATCTTCATTACCTTGTATATATCTCTTGACCCCTGTTCTTCATTACGTTCATCTCACCTCTTCTGTATCTCTACCCATCACTCCTTCTCCCATACACAGCACATAGCAGTATTAATACGAGCAGCAGCAGTAGCAGTAGCAGTAGTAGTAGTAGTAGCAACAACAAAAGCTGTAAGAATATCAGCTTAATCAGTTTAATACCAATAAACAGTAAAATGGTCTACTCAGAAACAAATTAGTAGTTTCAAGCCAAGAAATCCAATGTCACTTATTAACTTCCTATAGGTTGTTGCCGGAAGTAACAAACTATAAGCTCATACACACACACACACATACACACACATGCACACACATATACACACACATATACATACATATTTAGGTGAACACAGACAGACCACACGCATGTACGCGCACTCACGTACACATATGTCCATATGTATATATGAGTGTATGTGTGTATGTATACATACACACATACGCACAGACTAACACCCGCAAACACAGACACACACATATTTGTAAATATATTATATATATATATATATATATATATATATATATATAT
>NC_068984.1:136608741-136619573 GCF_001194135.2 Octopus bimaculoides | reverse complement strand
TATATATATATATATATATGTATATACATGTATATGCATTTATACATATAAATATATATGCTCACATATATACACAGCACACATACAAAGAGATGCGTATACATATGAACATACACGCGCACACACATATACACATCGGATGAATACCGATGTATTGAATAGCACTCAAGGTAAATTCTCGATGTATTAAAACTGTCTCCACTTCTAGAGAAGGGGAATTAATGTCAAGATTTAAGAATTTTCCAAAATCGTCATGCCATTAAGGAATTCCTGATTCTTGTCAATTGGATTGTTTTACCTTCTCTCATACCGGAAATAGTTTCGATAAATAAGGAATTTATTTTGTATCGTATTTAAATAGAACATTATTACTAATTTTTGCTGCTCAGATTCACGTCTCAGGTCGTAATGAGTTACATCTCGTCCGTGTCTCAGTCATCTGAGAGCGCCCATGCTGTAGCATCGCTTTGAAGAATTTTAGCTGAAAGAATTGATTGTATTACTTATGTTTTTACATTAAGCTTTGTACTTATTCGATCGGTCTCTTTTACTGAACGGGGACGTAAACACACATCTACCGGTTGTTAAGCAGTGGAGGACAAACAAAGACACACCCACATAGATGTGCATACCAGAAGTTTATCATTTAAGTACACATGAGCTTGTCTAAATATGCAAATATATCCATGAGAATAGATACAAACCTGCATACATACATATATACATACATGGATATATACATACATACATACATACATACATACAAACAAAAATACCTTGTTGTTGATGTTGAAATTCCAATGTAGGAGCCTTGAATCTAGGTTAGAAACCGGCTCTTCCTTTATTGACAAGAAATCTTGAAATAAAACTGAATGATCACACACACACACACACACACACACACATACACACACACGTATGTATGTATATATATATATATATATATATATATATATATATATATATATATATATATATATATATATATATACGTAGTGCGATCAGTTATTTATTAGATTTGTAGAGGAAACGTTTTTAATTTGCTGGTAAGGAGAAAATGTAAGACCCATGATCCCTTACAGGATGTTAGAGATAGGTGGAAAGAGAACTGACTTGAAGGTTAGCAACAAAACGGACTCCGCTGTAGGCACTTGAGGTTATCAGGGGGTAGTAAGGAGCCAGACGGCGAAGTAAATCTACCCCCTAATCAGAGCATAGCGGAATTTGAGCTCAGAACACAAAGAGCCGGAACAGATACCGCAAGGTATCCGGATCAATGTTCTTAAACTTACATCAATCCTCCGCTTTGAATTAGCATTTTTTATCGTCCTCGTAAAAAATGAAATCTTTCTTATCCTATCCCTTGATCGTGGGGTCGTTGGGGCATTCGCTGATGACGTCCCACCAGTTTTCTCCACTTCTTCGGTCTTCTGCTGCCTTCTGGGACTCGGCAAAATTGATGCATGTCTATCAAAGAAAAAAATGAAAGGAAAAAAGATAACCATGTCGGAATTCGAACTTAGAGTGCAGGAATCAGAACAAATACTACGAAGCGTTCTATCCGACGTTATTCAAATTTCAAATAAAACCTCGGAGCTTTACAGTCTTTATAACAGAGCTGACAGCGATTTTTAAATGAGATTCTCTAAAACTTTCAGTCAAAACTTTTCTAAATTTATCTTGATAATTGCTATTAGTGGGGAGTGAGGGCATAAATTACTAGATTTTTATTGCTATAATTCGGATGTCTAGACAACTGAATTTATTTCAGAGCGTTACTACGATATACAAGCACACAACTTGCTCATGTCGAATTTCATGTGGATCCCATGGAGACATTATTTTCCCCCTTAGCTTTCCAACTAACCAGAAGCAAATTGGTTACTCCAATACGGTAGAATTTTACGCGTTGCGCAAACAACATTTACTATACATAGCTCACTACACAGCAACAGCAACCGAACTGAACTGATCAATGATGATTGGATGAAAACTTGAGATAATTTGAATCCATTTGTTTAGAACGGAATATCGCCCTGCAATAAGAAAATGGAAACTCGGCAGAGAGTCCGAGAGAGGGTTCAATTTCGAATAGAAATAAAAGATTATATTCTTTTATTCTTTTTACTTGTCTCAGTCAATGCTGGAGCACCACCTTTAGTCGAACAAATCAACCCCAGAACTTATTCTTTATAAGCCTAGTACTTATTCTATCTGTCTCTTTTGCAGAACCGCTATTTTGTCAAACCAGCAATTGATTAAAACAGATTCCAAGAATATCACCAATAATACAAGAGCCAACAGAATCAATAAAAATTTAAACAAAACACGGCAACGTATAACATTACAGTACTTATTATTCTATCTGTCGATTTTGTCGAACCGCTAAGTTAATGGAACGTAAACATACCAACATCAGTTGTCAAGCGATGGTGGGGGTCAAACACAAACACAAACACACACACATACACACACACATATATACATCCGTCTACCAAATATCTACTCACAAGACTGGACGGTCCAAGGCTATAGTAGAAGACACTTGCCCACGGTGCCACGCAGTGGGACTGAAGCCGGAATCTTGTGGTTGGGAAGCAAGCTTCTTATCCTACTATATATATATATATATATATATATATATATATATACATATTATTTATATTATATGTGTTTGTGTGTGAGCGTGCGCGCATGCGCATGTGTATATACGAGTGTATATTTATATGTGCCTGAGTGTAACAGTAGAGGCATACACTACATGTATGCTTGTAATTATGCGTTCAAATGCATCTGTATGTGTTTAAGTATGCATACGCATATGAGTCGATACATAATATATATATATATATATATATAACTGCACAAGGGTGATTACTAACATTGTTACCTAGTTAGCATCACGTCTTCTTTCTTTCTTTCTTTCTTTCCTTCTGTCTATCTATCTTTCTATCTATTCATCTATCCATCTATCCATCCATCCATCTATCTATCTATCTATCTATCTATCTATCTATCTATCTATCTGTCAATCTATCTCTCATTTTATTGATCCCTGTTCATCTATCTAGTCATCCGTCTATCTATCTATCTATCTATCTATCTATCTATCTATCTATCTATCTATCTATCTATCTATCTATCTATCTATCTATCTAATCATCATTCACTTACTCTTTCTATCCATATGTATCGAATTACTTATCTGTTCGTCAATGATTTTATTCAATCGATGAACCAGCTATTGATAAATCAAACATTTCCCAGGTAACCACACTAATTTGAAGACAAACGACAACATCACGTTAGTCTAACGACACCATAGTTTGGTCTCCGTGTTTATTCTTCTTAAAATATTCTGATGAGATATGATAATTATAGTTTAGTACTAAACCATTACGCCACCGCCTTCTTTGTACAAAATTTATTTGAAATTGCTTCCTGTTAGGGCAGTTCCAACTATTGATTAAAACAGATTGCAAGAATATCACCAATAATACAAGAGCCAGCAGAACCGCTAACACATTTAAATAAAACACGACAACGTATAATATTACCATATGCGGTAAGAGCTGCAATTTTTCTTCAGCGAACATATTATGATTTTAAATTTTTGATGTTTAGTCCCATCTCAAACATGATTTAACAGATCTATGATCAAAGAGGAACCAGTCGTGTTCATCTCATTTTCTGAATATACAACATTTATATTACCCAGTGACGGTGTACGTCTGTTTTTGAAGCTGTAATAAGATTTGGCAGCTATTTCTAGCAACAAGAAAGCTCAACGGCTCAACTGTTCGCTTTTTTGGCTCCTTTCGTCTTCGTTATACCTTTTTACATGTTTCAGTCATTTTGACTGCGGCCATGCTGGAATAAGTCTTGGGGCCGAACAAATCGACCCCAAGACTTATTCTTTGTAAGCCTAGTACTTATTCTGTCCCTCCCTTTTGCCTCTTCTATCGGTTTTCGGGGACATAGATGCACCAACACCGGCCCTCTAGCGATGGTGGGGGGAAAACAAAGACACACAAATGCACACGTATATATATATATATATATATATATATATATATGATTGGCATCTTCTACTGAATTACCTTTCTAGGCTTTTGAGCTCCGAAGCTATAGTTTAAGACATTTGTCCAAAGAACCACTTAGCGCTAGAGGCAGAAACCGTGGTATTTTGCTTATCATTTCTAATGGTGTGAGTTCAAATAATGTCGTGTTTAATACTTTGGTAGACAAGCTATTTTGTATTGAGTCACATCCTTTTACGTCGTGAGTTCAAATGCCGTCAAGGTAGACTCTAATTTTCATTTCTTCGGAATCTATAAAATGCGTACCTCTGAAATAGTGAGCTTGATTTAATCGACTATAGCTGTTTTTCCAGACATTTCTTCTCTAGTATCTATGTTACAAATCATTATTCCTATTCTGTATGTTATTTTGACATTCTATAGATCAATAATTTCCACTTCGATCAAGTGAAATTATTTTGCTTGTTTCAAAAAAATTTGTTGTTTTCTTTTTTCTCAATATGGTTTTGAAATTATTGTGGTTTTGTTTTTCGCAATAGCGGGGCACCTTCCATATTGATTATAGAATTGTGACAATGTAGTGATATAATGGAAGAAGTATTTGGTAGTATTCTACAGAGTAATAGCATCAAAGTGCTGTGATGTGTATTGATTGTTTCTCACACTTTCATGCTTTGTGGTCGGCGACATAGAAGCAGGAGTAAGCTTCTCGGGAAGTCGTGTCAGCGGTACGAGTTCAATCTATGGTGAATGCCATCAAATTTGTGTCTTTGTTTTCTACTATACCTCGGGGCCAAATAATGCTTTGTGCATAGATGGAAACTGAGCGAAAGCATTTGGTATATATATATATATATATATATATATATATATATATATATATATATATATATATATATATATATATATATATATATGTATGTATGGGAGAATTTACGAAAAAAAAAAGCAACAGACGAAGACAGGCGATGTAAACAACAAATAGATGTATTAGTTTAACGCTCGGGAATAGAGAAAGTCTTTGACGTTTCGAGCTTACGCTCTTCAACTGAAAGGAACACAGAAAGAAACAAGGAGAAAAAATATATAAATGTAGTGGTCAGCGAGGCTTAGCAGCCCTTCCTGTTTGTTTTCACTGGCATGTTTTTGTCACCAAGATCGCAAATTTTATTTAATTTGCTTTGCGAGAGCAATTGTTTCATCGAAGGTGTATCTTGTCGTGATTTTCTCGAAATACGGATTAGAAAGACAGCCGACAACTGATGAAGGGTCGTTCTTTATGTTGCTTGTCTTGTTTTCCATTTATTTCTTTCGTTGCTTGCAAAAAAAGCCCTTATTCCATGTCCTTGTACTTCATATTATTTGTTGTTTATGTTTTGTGACGTCCTGTGCCACATATGCATATGTATATACGTATACATGTAAGTATGTACGTATATGTATGTATATATGTATATATATGTATATATGTATATATATGTATATATGTATATATATGTATAATTTATATTATTATATATAACGTATGTTATAATTAGAAACAGGGAAAATTTTAGCCATTACTCCGCAGGCTGTAAAAATAATGAACAACGTTAATCGATTTTCGAACCTGATTGGGTTCTCATCACTCTTCGCTTTTATGGTTGGAATTGAACACATCTTCAAAGCAGCGAGCTGGCAGAATCATTAGCACGCCGGGCGAAAGGCTTAGCAGTATTGGTATTTCGTCTGTCTTTACGTTCTGAGTTCAAATTCCGCCGAGGTCGACTTTGCCTTTCATCCTTTCGGAGTCGATAAATTAAGTACCAGTTGCGTACTGGGTCGATCTAATCGACTGGCCCCCGCCCCCAAAATTTCGGGCCTTGTGCTTAGAGTAGAGAAGGAATTGAACACATCTTCATCATTCAACTGACAGATGCTTACGATACGGCTGCAGTCGGAATTGCAAAGCAAGAATCTCCGTTGGTTATATTCGCAAGAACACGGAAAAGGAACAAAAAATTGTATTGTTCTCGAAACATTCTTACCGTCGTGTAGGTAAACAACCACTACTACTACTGCTGCTGCTGCTGCTGCTACCATCACCCGCACCCCCACCACCTCCACCGCTACCACTACCATTATAACCACCACTGCTGCTACTACTACTACCACCACCACTACCATCAACACTACCACCACCACCACTACCACCACTACCATCACCACTACTACCACCACCATCACCGCCGCCGCCACCACCACCACCACCACTGCTACTACTACGACGACGATGACCCCCACCACCACCACCACTGCTGCTGCTGCTACAACCACTTCCTATCTTCCCATCTCTCTCCCTTTATTTAAACGAAATGCCTTTATCCAAAAGAACTACATTCATTATATAACACATCTCCTAGACTTCCTTCTCCCTTCTGTTAAGTTAATAATTTAATATAATCTATTGTTCAACAGACCTGAGTTTCCTAAATATTTCATTCCAAAAAGATCCAATGAGATTAAAATGATATCTATATACGAATAGCAAAGAGTGGATGGTTAAAATGAAAAATTTTTAAAAAGGGGAAATTTAATCAAATAATTCATAAAGATATTTTTCATTCCTTTCACTGACGATAAATATTAGTAATATAGATCCTGGCAAGATGATTCTTACCCTTGCCACAGAGGTGAACAACTAATAAACCAAGAGGTTATGTATGTATGTATGTACGAAGGGAGTGCTGAAAAGTTCCTGGCTTTGGGAAAAAGGAAACACAGGAGGATCAGTTAATTATGATTCTATTCAACATATTTTCCTCTCAGATTCATACACTTATTGCAGCAGTCCTTCAGTTTTTCTAAGCTTTCTAAAAGAACTCGGAAGGTTGGACCTCCAGCCAAGCCTTTCGTGATACCCTTAAAGCCAGAAACTTTTCAGTACCTCGTCATGTATGTGTGTGTGTGTGTGTGTGCGTGTGTGTGTGTGTATCTGGTTTCATTGGATTGCCCATGTACAGTCAACTGTAGGACGAAGGCCTCAGCATGTTCTCTCTACTAACCATGGTCCTATGTGGAGGACGAGGATTTGAGCTTGAGATCAGACTGGTTTGATGAGCCTACATTGCCACACGGGTTCAATATAGCTTGGCAGAAGGATGCAGTTTTTACACTCATACCCAAAGGTAATTAAGCCAATTACATCGAACCTTCCGCCGCCCAGTACTCGGCTGGTATTTATTTTATCTGCAAAGTGGTTCCGGGCGAAATTTGAACTTAGAACGTAAGGTCGGACAACATTCCGCTAAGCATTTAGCCCGGCGCGCTAACGATTCTTATTTCTTTATAACCCACAGGGGGCTAAACATAGAGGGAACAAACAAGGACAGACAAAGGGATTAAGTCGATTACATCGACCTCAGTGCGTAACTGGTACTTAATTTATCGATCCCCGAAGGGATGAAAGGCAAAGTCGACCTCGGCGGAATTTGAACTCAGAACGTAACGGCAGACGAAATCCCGATAAGCATTTCGCCCGGCGTGCTAACGATTCTGCCAGCTCAAGCATGTTGCATTTGAATGCCTTCATTGTATAATAAATGGCATATAACCAAATATCTTTTCCGTATCTTTTAATTCATCTCCGGTCGGCTTGACCAATAAGCTTTCCAAACAGTTCGACCCAGACAAGCGAGATCAATGTAATCTCAACATAATTCCGTATTATCTTAATGGCATGTCACTAAGAATAAAGTAGGATATGCTTATTTATTCATAATTTATGTAATTATATTTAAGTGTCGTACTTGATCGAGATGTTGATATGTTTAACTAATTGTTGAAGAGTTTGTAGTTCATATGAAATTGCGCAAAAACCTGTCTGTGCTTATAACCAAGGAGCTTAATTACAGAAAAGTAATAACAGAAAAAATAGCACTAAGAAGGTGAAATTTTGGTATTTGGGAAAAAATAAACAAAATAATCACAGAAGGAAGGTATTATTAATTTGAAAAACCGGGAAAAGGTTTGACAGTTTGGGGGTCGGGTATAGTTAAATCAATTGTAGTTATCAGCCAGTGTTGTATTTTGTTGGAAGCGTAGAAGATAAATTTGATCTCGGAAGGAGTTGAATGCAGAATGTAATGGGTTGTAATTAAGTACGGCAATGATATTTATTCTCTAAAAATTCTGCCAAATAATCGCCCTCAAAGTTTTATATTGGTAAATATTCTTAGTTTATTTCGTCATATAAGTGATATTTTAACCATATTGTAGAAATTTAGGTGTATACTTCTCTTTTTTAAGGATACTTCCAGTGAATATGTATATCAACGATGCAATTGTTGCTAGGTGAGAACTGTACATTAACTGCTTGTTAGCTGTCTCTTACATCTGTATTTTACACACTTTTGAATTGCATCAATGCTAAACCATGTTGCTGTCTAGACAACTTCCCATTGAAACAACAAACTCTTATCTTCTTCACCTCTTCTGATGCAGAGCGCTGAAATCATATAAAATTTCCACCTATGAATGAACATTATAACCAAGCTGTGGAGAGAATACAATTCTGTTCAGACGACAACGTTCGAGAAGAGCTCATTCCTCGAATTTATGATATTGAATGCAGTCGTAAATATGAAGAACTCATAGGTGCACAAGTTACACGATCTTTATGTGATAAGATAGGGTGAAGTAAATTCAACGAATAACTTTAGTATTTGAAAGATCATTATACCTTCATCTTTAGACATATTGCGTTCAGTAATATCTGCTTATTTCACTTTAACTAAAGACACTAACTCCTTTCTCAGACGTTTCACATTGAGTGGCCATGAAAAAGTACTGGTGCAGTTGCATTAGAGTGAATATTTGGCCGAAGTATTTTCTGCGATTACTTTTTCTGAGAATAAATTGATAAGAATATTACTGCAACTATATTTGGCTTTCAAAGTATTCTTGTTGAAGATCCTATAGTATCTGTGACTGTCTGAAAAATACTTTCTCTACAACGGTTAGAAAGGACTGTCTAAAAGGAAGGATACGACAACTAAGCTAAATTGAGAGTAAAATTAAGTTTAGTTACCCTTTCGCTGGCATTTTTAGACGTACTGATGTATAGTAATTTATCTGTTAATTCCTAGAAGAATTTACATGTATTCAAGCTTGATATAATGTTTAAAGCAATAAATACATTAATATTAGTGCTAATTGTAATTTTTAACTCTTTAATTATATTAATAAGGCCTTCCGTAAGTAAGTAAGCTAATGACTATTTATATCACAGGAAATTAACAGACCATCGTCTCTATAAATGCCGATATGTATGACGTGACTTCCGCGTGAGTAACTCCAAAGTAGTGAAAATTATATGGCCAAGTCTCTCTGTCTTACCATACGAGCTTATTGTTCCATTAAACTGAGTAAAATCTTCTGGCAAGCATCATAAATTAATGGGAGTAAAATTCTAAAAGAAATCTAAAGATGTTTGAATATTTTGTAACATATTTGGAAAAATTGCTGTATATATATTGTTTATATAGTTTCACCAATCAATAATAGGCACGCCATATTTCCTTCAATTAAATGTAGTTTGAATAGTTTATACCTACCATCTTTAAACGTAATGTTTAAATGTTTAATGAAAGTTAATTAGCTACGTATTTATCTATTATCTCCATAAGACCTATAAGGGAAGGTAATGATGTTAATTAGTTTAGTAAAACGATTATTCTTCATAGTTTTGCAGAAAAAGTTTTCATGATGTATTTGGCATAATTGGTCGCGCCGTGGCATAGTAAATCACAGATGGAAGTTTCGGCTTCTATCGTAGGTTACAATCTCTTTCTACCACGCTAGATCGTGCTTAATATGTATATATATATATATATATATATATATATATATATCTGTGCGTGTGTCTATCTACAGAAGAGATATGTGCCAAAGGCGTATTTGTAAATACACGTATACAATCAGAAAGTGATTTATAAAAACAAACAGCAATTGTAGCATTGTATGGAATATGAATATATGAATCTATAATTTACTTTGCATTATTTCTATAATACATTCCTGTAAAACACACAGAACACCATTATTATATATTATTTTCTTGTTATAACCGCAACGGAATCATAATACACTCAGTTATATGGAAACACGCATTTATTTTTCCGTTATTTATTCTGCATTTCCTGAATAAATAATAAGTTTTGAAATACAAATTGCACGCACACATATATAAGCACAGAAAGATATATACGAGAAACAAATAAATTCCCCGCTTATGCATATAAGCACACATATATATTCATAAACACGTAATTATGCAATAACATGCGCATGCGCATGTGCATAATGAGGTAAACTCAGATTCATACAGAATTATCAAGTTAGACGATATATATATTCGTATATATATATATATATACATACAATACTTACATAAACTTACCTCATACATATAAATTTTCAAAATGCTTATTTAACTGTATTTGTGTACGAGTGCACGTTTGTGTATGAGTGTGCTTGTGTGTATGCGTGTGATTGTATGTATGTGTATATATATATATAGAATAGAGAAAGAGATAAATATTGACATACACACACATATACACATAGACATTGACTTAATCACGCACACATACACATATATACAGACATATATATACTTTTATACAAATATATGCGATTATGACAGCTGGCATCTCACACCAATAAATTCGAATTTCTTGTCCACAGTCATCAGACTGGAAGTGAGTATGTATGCATGTATGTATGTATATATATATATATATATATATATAT
>NC_068984.1:136607501-136608498 GCF_001194135.2 Octopus bimaculoides | reverse complement strand
ATATATATATATATATATATATATATATATATACATACATACATACATACATATATATATATATATATATATATATGTCCATATATGTATGTTTTGTCCGTATGTGTACATATATATGTATAAATATATGTATATATTTATATATCATATATACGCGCAAATATAAATGCGAGTGTGTACGTGTATATGTGGGAGTGCTTTACCGTGTATGCACAGAAAGAGGGCATTGAATGCTCTTTTCGTATTAGCTCTCTGTTTCTCTCTTTTGCGTTGAGAAAAAAATCCCCAAAGATCACAGAAAAATAAAATCAAAGATTCCTCAAGTACTTTATTTCTCTTTTACTTCAATTTAGCTAAAAAAATGATGGCAATTGTAAAGAAAATTATTATTTTTTTTAAAAACATTATTTCGATTATGGTTGGAGAAGTTTTAATATTAGCTATATTCCAATGAACACACGTACACACAGACACACTGAGAGATACACACGTTGTTATGCATGCATTCACTTATGTACATACGCGTGAGATCATTTGATATATATATATATATGTACATACATACATACATACAAATATATATATATATATATGTGTGTGTGTGTGTGTGTAAATATAAGTAAATGTAAAAGTGATTATACATACATAGGCACAGACACATCATACACACACACACACACACATACACACACACACATAAACACACACAGGCACACACACTCACACACACACATACATACATATGTATATATACATACGTGCACACTTATTTTTACACTCAGAAACAAAATTATAGACGTTTTGTTTTGACTAGGAACAATAGCTTCCATCTCTATCTCTGTTTCTACCATTTCTCTCTCACTTTTGTCTCTCTCTCTTCTCCCTTTCTCTCTTTGCATACATACCTATGTATACACTCCTATACACGCACATTATTAACACACACAAACATATATATATACATATATACATATATATATATATATATATATATATA
>NC_068984.1:136604009-136606771 GCF_001194135.2 Octopus bimaculoides | reverse complement strand
ACTAGTTTGCTTCATAAACTAAACCACGAAAGAGTAATTTTATATATATTTGAAAAAAATTCTTTTTTTTGTATATATTCATATTATTTAAAATACATATATATAAAAAAATAATATTATTATAAGAATAAATAGGAAATCGTGCGAAAACGTTATCACATCACAAATATAATGGTAGTCTATTTTTCCCTAGTTATTATTATTTTTTTTATCATCTTTTATTGTTTTTTTATTTTCTTGTTCTCATATCCTATTCAATTTATTTATTGATTTTTTTTTTCTACTTTTTAGTTATATACATCTACGTATGTTTGTTTATAGAATTATTAAATTTATGTGTTGTCTTTTTTTTAGTTATATTTAGTTATATTTAGTTTTGTTATACCTTTTCCACCACCGATTTTACTTTTACCAGTATAAAAGTTCCACTGATGGAACCATACTTACTCTGATGATGATGGAGAAAGAGGGTTCAAGCCGGATACACGTAGGCTTGCTATAAGGTTCGTGAGTAAAAATAGCGACCCGTCCATGTGGGTATTTTATGCGCCATGGAAACCGGGAAAGCGTCTCTTTTGAGTTGACATGACTCGACAAGGGACCTTTACCTTATTAGTTTTTCTTTTCACCTTTTACTACCACTGCGCTGGCATTGGTTCAGAGTTTGCTGAATGCGTTTCATTATCCATTCATCTGTCCCCTTCTTGTTATTCATATTGTCTGCTGCCCGGTTCCTTGATTAAACTTGATTTCAGTTCCTTCTATCTCAGAACGCCAGTTCTCTAGAATTATCTTTTTTAGTCTCGTACCAATATTATGGATTTTATTTATCGAATGACGCTTAAACGAGAGTAACAAGATTCACTGTTTTACACTAACATGCGCAGACACATATACAGACCGCAAACACATATATAAACCCTGCAAACACATATACAAACTGCCCACACAAACACGCGCATGCATAGATATGTGTACATGCACTCACACAAACATATAGAAAAAGAAATAATGAACTTTTGCACATTGTCCGCCTATCAATTTTCCTTATAAGTCACTGTTCAATATTCTTCTGTCTTATGGGTAAAATTCTGCTTTGTGCGCACGACATATAACTCCTTATAACGTCTATCTGTCTTTTTGGAATTTTTAGAAAAGGACCATGCAAAAAAGAAGAAAAAAATTAGCTGTTATTTTTAGCACATCTCACGACCACCTCATGCCATCCTCTTTTGTTTGTCACTCTGACATATTGCTGTTTTTCAATAGCTTTCCCACCATTCCGGGCGTAATGCTTAGCGGTATTTCGCCTGTCTTTACGTTCTTGAGTTCAAATTCCGCCTTGATCGACTTTGCCTTTCATCCTTTCGGGGTCGATAAATTAAGTACCAGTTGCTTGTTGGGGTTGATCTTATCGACTGCCCTCCTTCTCCAAAAATTTCGAGCCTTGAGCTTAGAGTAGAAAATAATATTTTTCTCAACATAAACACATTTAATGACATATTCCTGGGATTTAAGCCAAAAATTCGGACGCTCCGTATTTTAAACTGTGATTTAAAAATATTCGAATAATTAAAAACAACATTATTTACATTATTTACATTTGACGGATATTTGTCCTCATCTTTTTTGTTGTTAATGTAAATAATATAAATAATGTATATAATTCCCCATCTCTTAAATATAGAACTGTATTAAAAACAAAAATTCCATAATTGTATGAATTCCCTTGTGTAGAACACAAATTCACAAAAATCTCCCGAAAATTCCTCAATAATAATTATAAAAAAACCTATGAGGGAGCTATATACCCTGCATGAAGCCGATTCAGCCTATAAATGTTTGTTCTTTATGTCAATTTGCATATAATAACTTAAATTTAAGTATTACTGAATACTTTTTTCCTTATTAAACTCTTAGAAGAAGAGAGGGGTGTGCGTCTTCGGATTTTCGCCCTGTTAGCTTTTGATGTATTGTCTGACAAAGGCTGACAGGCCGAAGATTGGAAGCCGCTGTCATCCCTTGTCTAGGTAATGTTGTTTACATTCTTCTTCTTCTTCTTCTTCTTCTTCTTCTTCTTCTTCTTCTTCTTCTTCTTCTTCTTCTTCTTTTTCTTCTTCTTCTTCTTCTTCTTCTTCTTCTTCTTCTTCTTCTTCTTCTTCTTCTTCTTCTTCTTCTTCTTCTTCTTCTTCTTCTTCTTCTTCTTCTTGTTAAGATTATATGCTTTTAATATCTAAGGCTCCTAGACTTTACTAGGCCTATATTTTTTTCCTATTCCTTCTTCCCTTTCTTTATATTGGATGCTCTTGTTTTTTTACTCTGATGAAGCTCCGTGCCTAATTCAAATATCCTAATTTTATCTTCCCAGTTATTTATAAGCAGCGTTTGGCAACGGATGCGGAAACGGACGTAAGGTTTATTACATCACCTATTTGTTATGTCATGCTTTGTATTAAAAAAATAAGCTATAAATGTGGTCCAATCGATGTGCTTGTAAATCTGAGGTTTTCTCCATTTCTGATTATTTGTATTTGTTTCCTGATAAACTTTTTTGTTTATCCTGTTGTTACCTGCACTCTACGTGCATAGTGCGCCTGCACACCAATGCCCGGAGGATAACACGGGTAAAGGATACCGATAGTACATACGGATATTTTATCCTTTAATCGGTTATTATAACCACTAACTCTGTTTACACTATATATATACATGTATATATATATACATATTATATATGTATATATATATATATATATATATAT
>NC_068984.1:136599958-136602856 GCF_001194135.2 Octopus bimaculoides | reverse complement strand
ATATATATATATATATATATATATATATATACATATATAAATACTCGTACACACGTATGACTGATTGAGTATATATGCGCATGTGTATCTGAGTACGTTATATATAGATGCATATGCGACTAGTATCACGTTTAAAAGAAAGTATTTAGCATTATATATGCCCATTAATACGTTTGGTTTGATTTAATGCTATGGAAATATTCAAATATTGCCGTCTGCATATGGACACTCGACTTCTTCAACTACACTAACATGCGCGCACACACACATATATATGTATGAGTGTATGTATATACATACATATAGAAGTGTACATACACTGTCTCATACACACACATATATTCATACAATACACGTTCCGTTCCAGCACGTGCGCATATTGCTTCGTCTTCGTTGCGGTTCACTCTAAATACACTTCCTTAAAATTCAATTGTCAAACGTAATTTAGAAGTCTTAAAATGCATTTTCAAATTTCTGTCAAGTGTCCCTTACTTCCGCTAAATATGTCTAATTCCTTTAAGCTTTATTCTAGTTCACCTATCGCTCTGTATCTCTCTATATTAGTTTTCTGCTAATTTCTTTCTTTCCCCTCTTTCTCTTTCTATAAACTACCTTGACGTTGTATCTACTAACGGTTTTACAAAAATTATACGCACTCATCACATTCTGTTAAAATGTCTCATTGATGTGTTCGGTTTCCTTATTTTCCCGATGAAATGATTGCATTGTTTTACACCATTTTATTCCTTCTGGAATAATACCAATGTTTTCTTGTCTATATTATCTGATGGTCAACTCTGATCCAACATACCTTCAACTAAGGGCTTTGTATTTTTTTTTATCCAGACAGATTGTGTATAGATCTACATTATTGCATATGCGCTTCTTTTGAACTGTGTATAGTTGTTATTTTAATGAGATTCTGTTGTGATATCAAATAGGACAAGGGACCGCAAAGAAACTCCTTCGTCCATCAGATTTATGATCAAAAGCGTTTCACAAAGTGTATCTAGGAATATATCATCCTATGTGTCATTTCGTTTGAAGATGCTAGAGATTTTAGAGAAATTGAAATTATGCTACTTCAAATAGCTTGAGCGGAAATATAAGCCTCTCGTATCTGCTATCATGCACGCACGCACACACACACACACACACACACACACAAATGCGCGTGCACACAAATATATTCATTAATTGCAAGATATTGCATATTCACATTGCATATTCACATTGCAGTTAATGTGGTATAAGTTCCATGATTTCTCTTTTACATATCAAGATGTACTTTTAAACTCTGGGGATCATTGAATACGTTACTACTGGGAGGGGTACGCATTTGCTATGAACAAAACACATGTTTCTGTCAGCAGTGATTGCCAGGAAAAAATTCGGCATCTGTATAGTGACTGTCACAACAGCCAATAATTTTAAGTTGGGGTATTAGTAGCACACTTATACCTTTAGAACGTTACAAAATCGATTCAGAATTTTCTGTTCCTGAAAGATAATAATTTAATTTAAAATATTAGCAGCTTTTAGAAAAAGTTACGCTCCGTACACAATCTAAATATACAGTTAGCGCATTCTTGAAGAACTCGCTAATTTCAAACACCATATTAAACCTAAACAATCCCGTGCCAGTTTATTCCAAAACCCATAAACGAATTCTGAAATGCATAATGCTATCTTACCAGTAGAAGATGAGCGATCTAACAGGAATGTTTCTCATTTCAAAGATTATTTAAACTTTTAAGTATAGCAATAGCAAAGATATTACCTTTTAAACATAATTCTTGACGCCTTCTCGGAATAATTGCATATAGAGGTACATGTGCATACTATCTCAAACTCAAAACATTCAAAGACGCCCATACATACATATTCATCTGGTAATCATACACGTTCCCAAAAGCGGCACTCAATGGTAACCAACGTCGAAAATCTAAGATATAACTATCAAATTGAATTTTCTAATGCGAGTACGTATTGATACATAAATGTGGTACAGTGGAACTTAGCTCACATTACCTGAAGAACCAAGTGATGGCGGATGGTTGTGTTCTAATGTGAATTTGCAATATTCAGCGATGAATACTTAGTGTCCTACATACAAAAATTGAGTTAACGCCTGCATTACGATTGCTTTATATATACATACATACATACATACATACATATATATATATATATATATATATATATAGTTGTTTGTGAGTTTGTGCACGTACGTTTTTGTAAATTTAAAGAGAGATACAGTTTATGGGATTATATGCGCATACATATACAGATATACAAGTAATCATATTTACAGAAAGAAGCGCGCGCACTAACTCACACGCATAAATATTGGCACATACATATACATGCAGATTTGATTTATCGCGCTGCTCCTACAAGACAGCCAGCCAAAGTATATGATTGTATTTACATCAACTATCCAAGTAATGTGTTGCTATATAGATCGCTCTAAGTGTATCTGGGCATGCAGTTAAATACGGAATCCTGTGTTATATCTCTTATATGGATATATTTGCGTGCGTGAAACGCCTGTGAGTGAGCATAAGAGAGCATATATATATATATATGTCTATATGTTGATTGATTTATATGGTTTTATATAGATTGTAAATGTGAAGATGCGTATGTAGATGTACTCGTGCTTTCGCTTGTGTTTGTGTTTGAGTATATTTTACTGTGCGTGTATGTAACTCTATCCGTTTGGGTATACGCCTGTTGCTATGGAAAATCAACTGAAGAAAAATCAATAAATAACTCTTTCACTGCGGAACAATTCAATAATAAACTATAATTTTCATTTTTTATCTTGCCACCTCTTCACGTATATATATATATATATATATATATATATATATATATATATATATATATATATAT
>NC_068984.1:136599357-136599719 GCF_001194135.2 Octopus bimaculoides | reverse complement strand
ATATATATATATATATATATATATATAGCGCGTACACACACACATAATTATATAGATGTTTGATTACAAACTTGTGTGTGTATGTGTGCATCTATTTATCCGTCTAACTATCTATATATGTAAATATACACATGTATGTATATACTTATATATAAATATACACATAAATACATATACATACGTGATATATATACACACACACACACACATATATATGTATTTATATATATATACATATATAGATGTACATATATATACTTATATATAGGTGTATGTAAGTATGCTTGTATATATATATTTGTATGTGTATATGTATGTATATATATATATATATATATATATATATATATATATATATATAT
>NC_068984.1:136596480-136599347 GCF_001194135.2 Octopus bimaculoides | reverse complement strand
TATATATGCGTTTATAATAAACTTTAGTATATATAATAATACACATTAATATAGATAGCTAGATACCAAATATATATATGGAGATATAATAATAGTGATATATATAGAAGCACAGCTGAAGGGTATAAGAAAAATAAGAGGTGAAACGAAAAGAGAAAGCGAATGAGAGGAGAAATGAAAACAGATTCTAAGTATATGGTGAGGATGTCGGGTGAGTTATTTCGCACGGTTTATTCTGTTTACGGATATTGCCTCTGTACAAGATTGATCTCACTCTTCCATTGTTATTATAGTAACATCTTCACCACCACAGTCACTGCTATCGCCTTGCCGAACAACACCAGTCAAGTCCATTATCGTTATCGTTGCCACCAGCGAGTACTAATACTACTATTGCTATCCCCGGCATTAACTCCTATCCCAGTGTTATCACTACATCGATGAAGACGACGACAGAGGTGACGGCGCAGACGACAGCGGTGACGACGAAGACGACGAAGAGAAACGCTGGCGTGACGACCACCGCCATTTACAACTGTTATTGATAGTATATAGTAATGCCACTTATTAGTATCCATAGGCATACTCCGGTCAATAACTTTATCACACCAATCCTTTCGTTAGTTATTAATGTAGTCTTACCAATGCCCGTAGACTGACGTTGAGGTGGTTTGGCCACAGGGAGAGAATGGATGACGAGCAGATGGTAAGGAGGGTGATGAAGGCTGAAGTGATAGGCTACAGAACCAGAGGCTGACCTTGGTTTGTGTAGATGGGTGGAGTGAGGCTTTGGTAGTTAGAAGTGTTGGAGTGAGAGAGGCAAGAAAGTTTATAAATGATAGGAAAGCTTGGAGAGTGTTTGTGGATGGATGAGTGAGTCTGATGTTGCTCAAAGGGGTGCGGAACCAGCATGATGCGGCGGGGATAAACCAGCATTTGCTGTCGGGCCCCGCTGCTGATATTGGGGGTTGCGTTCTATGCCTTGACCCGACCATAGAACGGGGATCGTCCCTTTGAGCTGGGAAATGAATGGAATGCCTGATGTACATACATACATACATACATAAATACATACATACATACATACATATTCTGTTGATATTGTTGAAAAACGAATGAAGGGGCCTTGGATCTAGGTTAGAATCCGGTTCTTTCTCTTTTGGTTAGAAGTCTTGAAATAAAACTGAATTACGACATACATATTTACACACATACATACATATTATACAAAAATACCCTGTTGTTGAAAAAACTGAATAATAACATACATACACACGTAAAAGAAATCTACACATGCACGAGTTCCAAATACTGCACTCATATATACATACGTACACAAATATCCCGTTGATGTTGTTGAAATTATGCGCGCGCGCGCGCGTGTGTGTGTGTGCGTGTGTGTGTATATGTCTGTGTGTGTGTGTGTGAGTTTGTGCGCATGTGTATGTGCGTGTGTGTGTATGTGTGTGTATGTGTGCATGTATGTGAGTTTGTGCTCATGTGTATGTGTGTATGTCTGTGTGCGTATGTGTGTGGGGGGGTATGTGTGTGTGTGTGTGTGTATGTGTGTGTATGTGTGTGTGTGTGTATATGTGTGCGTGCGTATGTGTGTGCATAACATTATCTGTTGCTGTTGTTCTCATTGTTTTTCCTGCACGAATTCTCAACTTGCCAAAATCTATCAAATACAACACAATTCTATTCATTTTTAAATGTATGTATTTCATTATATCGGCTGTTCAAAAAGTCTCTCCGCAGTAAGAATTTAATAGTTTTTCGGGCGATTCTCGTACACATCCTTTACTTGCTCCCCAGAAGAAAATGTCCGGTGGTGTTAAATCAGGTTGTCTTGGTGGCCAAAGACCCTTCAAAATAATCCGTTCATAAAAAAAAGTCTTGAAGTAACGCTATTGTGAAGAGCAAGATGAAAAACTTCACTGCGGAGAGACTTTTTGAACACACTGTATTTTCAGTGTTGCTTGTGCAGATGGTGTTTTTCATTGCAGGGGCGTGACTGGACGACATTTTGTATTGAATGTCGGCTAGCGAAGAAATATTTTCTAAATGTCTTTTTTTTCTATGAATGCGAAAGAAAGAAAAATAAAAATCATTGCGTCTTGAGTAATAATTCCGCGCAATAAGACTCATAAATAGTAATTAAATTTTTGCAGAACTCGACAAAATCCAATCCATTGAGCAGAGCGCAAATGAAGGTGTCTTACCAACACAAAAAAATGATGATGTTGATGATTATGATAATAATCATTATAACGATGACGATGATGATAATGATAATATAATAATATTCCTAAATAATGAGCTTAATACGAGGAACACGTTTAAGGCAATCAACACCTTATCTCAACCTATTGTAGCCTACAGCTTCTACACCATAAAATGCTCCATTAGCGAAATCAGTAAAATCTATACGTAACTACAGTAAATCCTCGAGTATAATCCGCTCTTGAGTATAATACGCAGGGGATTTTTAGAAGGCTGTACCTGAAAAACCTAAACCTTGTGTATAATACGCACCCCTGAGAATTCATAACAAATATATTTAGTACAATCCCCAGTTAGTCCGCATTACAGAGACAACCATGTTAAACTTGTCTGTCGGCAAATATTTATTTCTTTATTGCCAACTGCGGGCTAAACATAGAGGGGACAAACAAGGACAGACAAAGGGATTAAGTCGATTACATCGACCTCAGTGTGTAACTGGTACTTATTTTATCGACCCCGAAAGGATGAAAGGCAAAGTCAACCTTGGTGGAATTTGAACTCAGACGAAATACCGTTAAGCATTTCGCCCGGCGTGCTAATGATTCTGCCAGCTCGCCGCCTAATGATATTTTAAAGGCGGT
>NC_068984.1:136595997-136596365 GCF_001194135.2 Octopus bimaculoides | reverse complement strand
TAGCACGCCGGGCGAAATGCTGAGCAGTATTTCGTCTGCTGTTACGTTCTGAGTTCAAATTCCACCGAGGTCGACTTTGCCTTTCATCCTTTCGGGGTCGATAAATTAAGTACCAGTTGCGTACTGGAGTCGATCTAATCGACTGGCCCCTTCCCCCAAAATTTCGGGCCTTGTGCCTAGAGTAGAAAAGAATATTCTAAAGGCGGCGAGCTGATAGAAACATTAGCACACCGGGCAAAATGCTTGGCGGTATTTCGTCTGTCTTTACGTTCTGAGTTTAAATTCCGCCGACGTCGATTTTGCCTTTCATCATTTCGGTGTTTATAAATTAAGTACCAGTTGCGCACTGGGGTCGGTCTAATCGACTG
>NC_068984.1:136595159-136595496 GCF_001194135.2 Octopus bimaculoides | reverse complement strand
TATACACATAGATGTTCCTATATTATTAAGTTTATATATATATTTATATATATATGTGTGTGTGTGTGTGTGTGTGTGTGTGTGTACAAACATATGAATATAAATATTCATACATGCACAAATAAATGGGTGGGGAGAGAGAGAGAGAGAGAGAGAGAGAGAGAGAGAGAGAGAGAGAGTAACGGGAAGAGGAGGAGGAAGAAAAAGAAAAAGAGAGTCAGAACGAGTGATTTAGTACATGAAACATGAAAATGATCAGAGAAGCATGACTGCCAAAGTGCCCTGGCAAATTAAAGAAGACAATACAGAGACAAATATGTACACATATGCATATATA
>NC_068984.1:136590238-136594811 GCF_001194135.2 Octopus bimaculoides | reverse complement strand
TATATATATATATATATAAATATATATATATATATATATGAATTTATATCCAGATATATGAATTTACATATAGATATATCGTATACATGCAGAAAAGATGAGGTAAATAGCCCGATCAATCTTTAGTTATGTAGTCATTAATCATGTCAGAAATACAGGAATCTTGTCTGAGTTATCTAAAATTAGTACACTAACAGAATGTAATTTATGATCTTTTAAGCGATTGATGGCTTATGTATCGCTGGTGTTAGTTAATTTTTGCTTGTCTTATGGCGCAATGTATTATACAACTGACGTGTTTTTATTGACACAAACAAACTGATAAACTTTTTATTTCGTACGCAAATCACAAAAATTCAAGTCATAATGGCACATTCTCCATTGTTTGTAGATTACTTATTCGTCATCAGTCGAATATATTTCAATAAGAGACAATACCTGTTGATTTCAGAGGCACGATTGGTTGGAATTATGACAGAATTGTATTTATCAATTAATGTTGAAGCAAAGACTGGGCAACATGACTAATATTCAGCACGGACATACGCATATACACACATATATATACACACGTACATACACACGTATACACAAGCGTATTTCTATGTTTTTTTTTAATGTATTTATATTAATCTGTTTCCTGCTTGATGCTTAAGTACCAGTTGCATACCGGGGTCGATCTAATCGACTGGCCCCCTCCACGCCAAAATTTCGGACCTTGTGCCTAGAGTAGAAAAGAATTGTTAGCTTGTCGAGCAAAATGCTTAGCGGTGTTTTTGTCGATTTTTACGCTCTGATTTCAAATTTCGCTAGGGTCAGCTTTTCTCGTTATCCTTTCGAAGTTGATAAAACAAGTACCAGTTAACAACTGGTGTCGATGCAATTTCACTTGCTTCCTCCCCATACCCGAATTTTCTGGCCGCGTGTCAAACTTTGAAACCGATATTACTTTTAGGGTGGTTTGATTTGTGAAAGTGTGTGCAGCTTCTTCATTCTGTCTAATTCTTCTAAGTGCGTTTGTCCACTATAGAAAAGAAATAGAGTATCTCAATGCTCGCTTGGCCTACGTATTGATTGCTTTGATAACATTGCCTCCATTTTGTTTCGAGTATCTTTCTAATCCTTCTCTAGTGCTCTTTGGAGAATTTCTCTCTTATTCCCTTTTTTTCCATTAAATTATCTTCCTGTACTTGTATCCTTCGTTAACTCTCAACGATCTAAAGCTATCATTTTCTGGTATCTCTATACCATCAGATTTAATCTTTCGATCTCTCTGCATAATTAACACTGCACATGAACTGCCTACGAATATCCTTGCCGAATATTCTTATTTGTGCACGAGAGAATTTGGGCTTTTAGACAGTATTGTGTGTAGTTTAAGATCATCCATCTGTACAATTGGTGATTTAGATTCACTCTGGCTTTAGTAAAGCCGTTGGGAGACCTGCATTTTCTCCGTATGTGTTTGTTAGAGGGATTAATGCTGTGACAAAAAGTAATGGAGAGAGCGTGTTTCCTTGAATTCACCAGGGCCGACTTTGCCTTTCATCCTTTCGGTTACGATAAAATGAGTACCAGTTGAACACTGGGGTCGATGTAATCGACTTATCCCCTCCCCCGAAATTGCTACCCTTGTGGTAAAATTTGAAACCATTATTATTACTATTATTATTATTATTATTATTATTATTATTATTATTATTATTATTACTTGATGAAAACTCTCAGCTTATTTTGCTGGGTTATCATCATCATCATCATCATCATCATCATCATCATCATCATCATCATTTATAATAATAATAATAATAATAAAAATTATGATCAATTTTAAATTCAAATTGCGTTGATAGTTTACTGTTATTTGTATATGTAAATATAATGCATCTTGAAAACCATAAAATAAATGCCCCTGCTAATTTTCTTCTTCACCTGAAGTAATGTCGAGTCTTACAAGAAAAACATTTCCAAGAGCCAGACGCGTATGTATAATGAGCTTAATGTGATTTAGTATGGTGTGACCCTGCAGCCATACGTAAATGTTAATTAAAGGGAGAGAGAGAGAGAGAGAGAGAGAGAGAAAGAGAGAGAGAGAGAGAGAGAGAGAGAGAGAGAGAGGGGGGATAGATCGAATGACAAGATTCACTGCGACAATTTATGGTCTCTGAGACTGTGGCCCGAATACTAGAACGGTATATTCCTTCCTTCAGCAAGCTCATATTAGTACTGCAATCTAAGAAATTACTGCTAATTATATATTCCTGTAACTCCTGGCAAAGCTGTCCATCTTTGTATAAACTTGTGAACGTGTGTGGCCTGTCACATTAGTACTACCATGGCTATGGACAAAGTTCAGCTACTTTGGGAGAGATGCGAAGCTTCGTCTACGAATGGAGGCTCAGTCTGTTATTGATTCATTTTTGCATGGAGTGAAAAAGTACAAGGAGCCGTTAGTTGTAACTACATTTTGTCAAACAAATATTAACTTCCAAATTTGCTCATGAAGCTTTCCTCTATTGTCAAAGCCACTCAAGTGACGCAATCAGATCTGATCATTGCAGTTAATTTGTAATGAATGATGCAACCGCCTTTTGTATTCATCGAGGAGAATTTTCACAAAGCGAATTTTAAAAAGCAAATGAAACTTTAGCAGATAGTTGACTACTTTATATTCATTCATTTCCTCTCTTAAGAAATTTAATAGGCGTCCTCGTCAAATTGTCAACTGTTCTAACGTTAGCGACAATGTAGGTTTTATTATTGCAGATAACTTTCCTGAAAGACAAGTATGATTAATAGAATGTCAATGCAAACACCTCCTGCTATCTCAAAAGTATTAAGATCAGGTGTTATTTGATAGCCACACCGCATCGCTTTCGCAATTCTATTCAATCTTTTGACTTGTCTATTAGCTTTGAATAAGAAATTTACCTTATTCAGAAATGTATTTGTTCTTTTTACACATGCCATACATATTTCATTAGTTTCAGAGCCAAGTTCTTTCCTTTGTTAGAAAGTAAGCTGTTACATTTATCAAACTTAACATATGATGTTTAGCAGCTTGCGACATTCTTTGAACGAGACAGAAAGATTGGTTTCTTGATCTCACAGGAACTTCGATTTGTCACTTTTGCATATCATACTTACATGTTTTCTGATGATTTTTCAGCACTTTATGTAGGTTTGTCATTCTCTAACAACTTTAACGACCTCAGAATGCAGAAAGCACCGATCCAACCGCTTCGTGGTTGCACGAACTTTTAGAAATAACAGCTAGCCTCAATATCAGAATATCTTTAAGCTTATATTTTTTTTAAGGCGGCGAGCTGGCAGAATCGTTAGCACGCCGGGTGAAATACTTAGCGGTATTTCGTCTGCCGCTACATTCTGAGTTCAAATTCCGCCGAGGTCGACTTTGCATTTCATCCTTTCGGGGTTGAGAAATCAAGTATCAGTTGAGTACTGGGGTTGATATGATCAACTGTTCTCCTCCCCACAAAATCCAGGCCTTGTGCCTATAGAAAAGATTAAGCATAATTTTTTTTTATTTTTTACTTTTCAGTTATTGAAATGCGGCCATGCTGGAGCACCGCCTCCAAGGCTTTACTCGAAAAAAAAAAAAGATCTCAGTATTTATTTTAAGGTCTAGCACATATTCTATCGGCTTCTTTTGCCGAACCGCTAATAGACGAGAACGTAAATAAACCACACAAAACAAACCACACAATTAGCTTCTTTCAGTTTCCATCTACCAAATTTACTCACAAGGCATTAGTAAGCTCGCAGTTATAGAAACAAAAAAAAACACTTGTTGAAGGTGCCATGCAGTAGGACTAAACCCGAAACAAAGTGGTTGCAAAATTAGCTTCTTAACCACACAGCTATTCCTTTACTAATATTAACCTTACGTTGGATAACTCTATAGATAACTCTATCATGACTGGTATGTCACTGATCATAGACCTGTTTGATCCGGAATACGCAGCAACAACATCAATCAAAACATTATTTAAATTTAACGGATATCCGTCAAATGTAAATAATGTAAATAATTCCTCATCTCTTAAATACAGAACTGTATCAATCAAAACATCTGACTAATTGCTGTGATTTCTCCAGAGGCACGATTCCTTCGTTAATGCTATCCCTTCCCACACCACATTAATGAAATAATTATTTCTATTCTAGGCACAAGGCCTTGACAATTTTAGTGGGAAGGGGGCTAGGCAATTACATCGGCCCCAGTGCGTAACTGGTACTTATTTTATCGACTCTGAAAAGGACAAGAGGTAAAGTCGACCTCGGCGGAATTTGAACTCAGAACGTAGAGGCAGACGAAATACCGCTATGCATTTCGTCCGCTACCCTAACGGTTCTGCCGGCTCGCCGCCCTACCACATTAAGGAAATAGGCGCAGATATGACTGTGTGGTGAAGACAGTCGCTTTGTGCCAGCGTGGATTTGGGTTCAGTTCCATCACGCGGTACCATGGACAAGTTTCTTTTATAAAATCCCCAAACCAGCTAATATCTTATGTGTGAATTTGGTTGGCAGAAACTGTATCGGACCTATT
>NC_068984.1:136587950-136589985 GCF_001194135.2 Octopus bimaculoides | reverse complement strand
ATCCAGACTTTGTGGAAACCCTGTATATGGAAATAAAAAGTCAAGGTGGAAAATGCTAAAATAATTTTATAAAAAACATTTCAGTACCGGTTTCAGTCATTGAGACTTTTTCAACTGTAAGCATGGAAAACAATTAAATTTGGGAAAAATTAAAAGAAAAGTTTTTTAAAAGAATATTTGCATAGTATTCAAATACAAGGGACATTTTCCTTGTTTCTGCCTGTCTCTGTCTCTCTTGTTTACTTTTGTGGGTTCGAGGTCGCTGTGTGTGTGTATATATATATATATATATATATATATAGATATAGATATATATATGCATGTATGTATGTATGCGCGTATCCGCGTGGCGTGTGTGTGTGTGCTTGTGTGTGTGTGTTTGTGTTTGGCCTCCACCACTGCTTGACAGCCGGTTTAGGTACTGATGGAATAAATACGAGAATTAAAAAAAAATAAGCAATACTGGAGTTGATTTGTTCGAACGAAGCCATCGCGGTGGTGCCCGGTTATGACGAGATTCCACGGACAGAAACAAATAAAAAGAAAAGGTTTAAATCGAATTTAACCTGTTATGCTATTGAAAACAAAACAATTTGAAGTGTATTTCATCTTTATCTTGAGTCAAATATATTAAAATAAATGTTTGGTTTCTTCAAATTATTCTTCTTGCTTTTACAAAGCCAGTTAAAATAGGGCAAGTTTTCAAGGACTATTGCAGTGGAATATTACTATATGAGACATGTCTGTTTGCCATTTTAACCGCCACCTAGCTGTTTTTCTATTAGCCATTACAAAAAGTTTAAACAATTTTGCAAAGTCATTTCGCCTAACACAATAAATGAGCGATGTATTTTTTTTCACAAATACTTTCTTGCCAACCTTTGGTAAACGATATTATACCACGCGTAAAAAAACCCCATTACATTTAGCTTCGTAAATAATTATATTTTCGACGAAATGTTCCAGTCGTGTCTAATACATTTAGTCCATTTCGTTCATTCTAATAACCTAAATCTTTCATCATAGATTTATTGATTACCTTCGAAGCAATCATATATATTTCCTTGTTTATCTAACACTAAAATCGCCAGCAAAACTTAACAATATGAAATACCAAAATAAGATCAATCAGCGGTAACCAATCATTCTTCTCTGAGAAGAAGTCTCCAAAGAATTAACTTTCAGCCTGGTCACACATCACCAACACAGGAGTTGATTGAATTAATTACATCACAGTAAAAGAAAAAGAACTTGCCTTATGTTTAATATATCTCTAATCGGAGCGAGAAAATAAAGCCTTTTCTATATAGTGTGACAATACGACAAGTGACACATACTAATATATTTATATCCAGTGCTTGAACTGACGGGTGGTTTAGCAACAGTGAAGTTTCAATGAGACCTCATGTTGTTGTCTCCAGATGTATCTATGCGGTAGCAAGACTCCTATTAGCAAACTAGCTATTGAGATTCCCACGAAGAGCAAATCAAAATCGATTGTAAATTATCATAGTGTATGTCCTATTTTAGTTTTGTCTATATTATTAATTCTATTAACTCGGAAAGCTAACTTAAAGTTTCAAATGACTAACAACCATTAAACGTCTGTCAATTGGGAGAGGGTTTATCACTTATTCTGTTTGATCAGTCATTTCATAAGTAACAGAATATTAAATAATAAACGAATATCTGAGTAACCATATGTGTTTTGGTTTTATTCGCAGTATTCCGATATCTACTGTAATGGTTGTTTTTATATTGGAACGAATAATCTAAATGTTCAACATCTCCATGGGAAATATACATAATTATCGTTTGTTTCATGTTCACACATACTATTTCATAAATGTAACAGGTCGTATGAGACATTATTTTTAGCTTTCTAAAATGTCACCTGAATAATCAAAACTTGAGATAGGGTGAAAATTAGTGAATGACATAGAATACGTGTTCTCTATGTCTGTCTGTCTGTCTGTCTGTCTGTCTGTCTGTCTGACTAACTGACTGTCTGACTCTCTCTGTATATATATATATA
>NC_068984.1:136585645-136587113 GCF_001194135.2 Octopus bimaculoides | reverse complement strand
GAGGGTTCCAGTTGATCCGATCAACGGAACAGCCTGCTCGTGAAATTAACGTGCAAGTGGCTGAGAACTCCACAGACACGTGTACCCTTAACGTAGTTCTCGGGGATATTCAGCGTGACACAGTGTGACAAGGCTGACCCTTTGAATTACAGACGCAACAGAAACAGGAAGAAAGAGTGAGAGAAAGTTGTGGTGAAAGATTACAGCAGGGTTCGCCACAATCCCCTGCCGGAGCCTCGTGGAGCTTTGGGTGTTTTCGCTCAATAAACACTCACAACGCCCGGTCTGGGAATCGAAACCGCGATTCTATGACCGCGAGTCCGCTGCCCTAACAACTGGGCCATTGCGCCTCCACATTATTTAATTAAATACAAACAAAGCACCGGTGGTTACAATGGATTCATTCATACTTAACACGCTCATGTAGACTCAATTGTGGAAAGCCCTTTGTTGAAGTAACACTCTCTCAAGAGAAATTCTCCTTCTAAACACTGTGCGTAAAAACTCACGTGATACCACTCGGAATGATGTAATCGTACTAGTGGACTCGTATTTTTTGGTCGATGTATACGAACATACTAAAAATATATGCAAAGTTTTATTTTGATCGTAGCTGCCTAGTTTCACTTTTATTTATTAATTCTAGCTTGATAAAGCTTTTCACACGCCAGCAAATTTATTATTTATTATTTGTGTATAAGAACGTCAATTTCTAGCGAACAGTGAATGACAGAAATGTTGTCAGTCACCCATGAAAAGTAATGATGAAAAAACAGTCCAAAAGACGTCACGTATAGCCTAATTCAGTGTTTTGCTTTTACAGACGTCATTATTTTTACAAAAGGAATTCCTCTTCAGAAGTTTACGGCAGCGAAGGCCTTTCTACATTTGAATGTATCCAAACATATTAAATATAAATGTATACAGCTACTTCGTTTGCTTTTTAATTAAATGCTAAAGAGTCGTTTAGGAGAGACCCCAGTTATATCTGTAAATATATGAATAAATAAATAACCAGCAAACATTTTAGAAATAATTTCAAAGAAAAGCAGGAAACTAGGTATGTGATTATTGAAATATATGCATTAAATTGATGAATAGTTAATTGGATAAAAGGCACTTAATCCATCAGTACACGATCAGAGATAATCAGTCATAGGCATATTTGCTTTATATACACTAACCGACAGAAACATATAAATTGGTTAGAGATATACACAGACAGGCGCATGTCTGTATGTATTTATATATGTGTGTGTATGTACATATGTACTTATGTACGAGTGTATGTGTGTGTGCACTTGAATGAGGGAGAGCGTAGATGTTGAATTGTCGAATGTATAAGAAGGTTGTTGTCCAGTCACGAGACACCGCATTCGATCCTACTGTGAGGCATCTTTGGCATGTGAAGCCCATCATATATATATATATATATATATATATATATATATATATATATATATATATA
>NC_068984.1:136583496-136585165 GCF_001194135.2 Octopus bimaculoides | reverse complement strand
ATATATATATATATATATATATATATATATATATACATTTATATATATATATGCATATACACCCGTCGTTTATATGTATATATATATGTATGTGTGTGTATATGTTTGTGTGCGTAACTGGTACTTATTTAATCGACCCCGAAAGAATGAAAAGCAAAGTCGACCTCGGCGGAATTTGAACTCAGAACGAAACAGCAGACGAAATACCACTAAGCATTTCGCCCGGTGTACTAACGATTCTGCCAGCTCACCGCCGTATGTAATCCGAAATATTAAAAGCAGTTTGCGTCAGCGGTGGTAATCCAAAACCATAACAAAAGAAATTTAAAGAAAAGGGAACGAAAAATAGTGAACACGTGTAGACAATATTTAATCGTTAGTTGTCCGCTGCAAGGAAGAAATCGCGAGTGTATTTAACGTTCCAGATAGTTGTCCTTCATCGAGGCAAAAAAAAAAAAATCATACAAAAAGAAACAAAATAACTACGGAAAATAAAGGAATGAAAAGATAGTTGCGATAGGGCATTAGAACAATGTTATTGAAAAGTCATTCTTACAATAACATCGTTCTTGCAACAACACCATGCCCCCTTGGGTCATTATTTTCTTTTCATTGTTCGTCTCTATTTTACATCGATGAAGGACAACTGTCTGGAACATTGATCTCATTCTTCATTGATCTTACTTTATCTCTGAGCGAAAAACTAAAAACTAAAAAGCGAAACCTGAAACTCTATATTGTGTACACGCGTTCGCCGTTTCTTTCAATTCTTTCGCCTGTTTTTTTTGTTCTTTGCTTTCTTTCTTTTCTTTTTCTTGAGATCATTTTCTTTTTTTTTTTTTGTTTCTTTTTGAATCTGAATTGATAAATAGTTAAGTTCATATGTAGGTAGATATGACCAATATATTTTTTTAGTCAGGTCTATCGATACGTAGTTGGGTTGATAGATATGGAGTTAGGTGGAGAGATGTGTAGTTAGGTCAAGTCATATGTAGACAGGTAGGCAATAAGGTAAAATAACAATAATAATAATAATAATAATAATAATAATAATAATAATAATAATAATAATAAGAAGAAGAAGAAGAAGAAGAAGAAGAAGAAGAAATTTATAAGATTTATGACAGGTGGAGACCGTTGATACATCTCACCTGTAATAGCTTCCTCATCCTAAAATGTGACGCTTTTGCTTTGATCTCATATGCAGTTCGCAGTAAGTCTGGTGGGGAAGAAGGTCGGAGAGCAATCCAAAGACCCAGTATTTTTTATACGAGTTTATACAGCACGTAATGTCGAGTATAATGTTTTTATTAACTAACATAGCTCCTTCAAATTGCTCAAGTTGCTCGAATAACAGGTACGTAGATTATCTATCTATCTATCTATCTATCTATCTATCTATCTATCTATCTAGTATCTATCTATCTATCGATCGATCTATCTATCTAGTATCTATCTATCTATCTGTTTATCTATCTATTTATCTATTTATCTATCTATCTATCTATCTATCTATCTATCTATCTATCTATCTATCTGTCTGTCTGTCTGTCTGTCTGTCTGTCTGTCTGTCTGTCTGTCGCTCTATACCTTTTGCAGATGTATGCTTTTCATGATGACTAACTTCATTCTTACACAGTTTCACACTTCGATTTTCGGTCCAGCCCTC
>NC_068984.1:136579038-136582426 GCF_001194135.2 Octopus bimaculoides | reverse complement strand
ATAAAACACCCGTCTGTCAAAGACAATATAGGCTCGTGTCTGTCTGAAATATAATTCTTGAATGATATTACTAAAGGATTTCGTGTCAAAGTCATGAGATCCGGCAAATGATAATAAAATTTTGTTGGTGAATAAATTATTGATAATTATCTTTGTGAATTAACACACCTGTCTCTGTCTCAAGAATTTCTTCAATTGATATCGCAGCCAGGTAATCGATAACTTCTAGTCATAACCTTCTGCTGCAAAATAAAAAAAAAAGAAGAAAATATATATATTATACAGGAATATATTACCTAAAAGTTATCGCTACTAATATACAGAATCTATATAGCATGATTGCTATTTGGTTTTTCGTTTCCAGACGTCGTCACTAGAAAAACACCAAACAAAAGTTAGACTCATGTTATGTTTATTGGCTTCTTATTTCATAAATACATTGCTACATTTCAGGAAGTATTATTATTTGTCCATAGAGAAATAATTGTGTTTTTCTCCTCCAAACTCGAAGTTCTCTGTTTTGGGGAATCTTTTTTTATGCTGCCTCCGCTCTAATGAAGCATTCCTAAAAATGTACAAACCTCGATTATATTAGTAAAGCTAAGAACAGATAACCCTGGATTATCTGTAGCATATCATTGGGAATTTTACTGCAGACATTAAATGTTTCCAGAAATTCGATTTATCAAGGATTGTTCCCTGCTCCATTTTCAGAGAATTAAGTTGGTTGATAGGACGTCAATCTACCGCAGGTAATATTCCAATATTGTCGAGTAGAAATTCTAGGCAAGCTACGTGAAATAAATCCAATTGAATTAAATGTAATAACCAACGTACACAACTAAGGTTGATTTGAATTCATTAGTTTTCGGCTCCCATTCAAAATCTTATCCACCTTACACGTTTTGCGCATAGGAAATCCCTTTTAATGCATTGGGACAATTGTTGGTTACTTAGAAAATGAAATTTCTTAATCGCTTGCTAGTGCTACACTTAGATATCCTACAACGAACTCTAAGAAAGGCCATTCAACTGATTGTCAATAATTCATACCTCAATACACTGCAAAACACCGACTCACAACCATGCGACTTCTCTTTTCAGGTTCTCCTTTTTTTCTGTATAGCTATTAGATATGTAGGGCTGTCGACAGGCAGAACCGATAGAGTTATCTGTTTTCGCTCTTTTCTATAAGAGTTCGAATCCCACCGAAGTCAAGATTATAAGGAAGAAGAGAATTCTAACGTTTCGGGCGGCATACTTTCGTCGAAGATGGCTGAAAAAATAATTTGTGATCAAATATTAATTTATTGTTTTACGTATGAAACTATTCTATAATATGTTGTGTGTATGAAATACAATAACATTTTAGCCTTAAATTGTTACATAGCTATGTTAGAACTAAAATTGGAAGCAAGAGAGAGAGAGAGAGAGAGAGAGAGAGAGAGAGAGAGAGAGAGAGAGAGAGAGAGAAGGGAGAGAGTGAGAAAGAATGGAAAAAGAGAGAATGTCCAAATATTTTTTGGTAAAAAGGAATACAATAACCTAGCAAAGTAGTTACAATATTTTTAGTTAGCAAACGAAGTCGTCATATGCACGATGAACAGCTACCATCAAATTAATAACGTGTATATCTATTCTTAACATGTTTCAATAGATTCGAAGGAGAACAACTTTCTGTATGTTGAATGTGTGTTCATAACACACTCGATTCATTAGGGTAACGAACTTTGGGACATCCGCTGTTTCGACATCATTGTGTCTCATCAGAGAAAGGCAGCCCTGATTAATGAATTTGACAAGAGTTTGAGGCTCATGTTTCGGCTATCAGATTGTTTATTGATGCGTGTTGATATCATTACATTAAATTATAGAGGATTAAGAAACATGTTTGAAGCATAACATTCAATTTCCATTTGCTTAAACCCTCCTGGTCAAATGTCAAAATATCTAGGAAAAGAAATTCATTAGAGGTGACGATTTCTTGGAACTAAATCGAGATTTAAGCCAGAATTAGATATGCTTAACCAATAGAGAGAGATGTGGCAAAAATAAGGAAACGGTAAGAAAGAATTAAAGAGAAATTCAAAAGAACTGATAGAGAAAGAAAAAGACGTTACTGAAGAGGAAAGATAGGAGGATGAAGGTCGAGAAAGAGAGGTAGGGAAAAAGTAAATGTAAGATAGATAGAGAGAGAGAGAGAGAGAGAGAGAGAGAGAGAGAGAGAGAGAGAGAGAGAGAGAGAGAGAGAGAGAGAGAGAGAGAGAGAGAGAGAAAGAGAGAGAGAGAGAAGTGGGGAGGAGAGGAGAGACAGAGAAACAAGGAGGAAGAAAAAGAGTAGGGGCGGGAAAAGGAGGATAGTTACAGAAAATAGTATGCGAAAACAACGAGAAAACAAATTGTAAACATGGGGTCGAAGGGAAAAAGACATTGAGAGATTAAGAGAGAGACTGAGATTAAATGAAAGAGAGATGTAGACAGAGTGCGAGAGACAGTATTAGAGTTAGTGAATGTATATATATATATATATATTTGTGTTTGTATGTGTGTGTATACATATATACATGCATATATATATATGCACGTATCGGTGTGTGTCTTTGATGTTTGCTAATAGTGCTCCATCAATAGTGTGTGAAAATGTCCTGCTTCACTAACAATACGGTGCTGCGGCGCATATCTAGAATGTTACCGCTACACCAACAATTTTTTCGGGTCACGACTTTGTAGAACTAACAATATGTCGTTCGGAGAGAACTGCAGCCATGCAGTCCACTGTATATATGTATGTATATATATATATATATATATATATATATGTATATATAAAAATTTAAGGAATGGAGAAAACGAATGTTATAATTGCATACATTATTCCTACATATGTTTCAAAGGATTACAACCTATGTGATCCATAGGGATCTGTGATATTAAAATTGTAACCTTCTCATCAGGGAAAGCATGGGAATCATCTTAAACGTAAGACATTATGACCGAGTATGAAAACAATAGATGGATAAGGTTATGACGTGATATATATATATAAGTCAGTAAATGGTGGGGTTGTGTTAACCACACGTGAAGAAATAATAGGAAAATAAGAAAATATGCTTTCAGTTTAGCATTCTGCCTTATTATTATTTTTTATTTTCCTATATATACATATATATTATGTGATCATGTGACCGACCGGATTAAGAGATGTTACAATGCGTCTTGCATCGTTTTACCCTTCAAATGATGCCGCCTCGTTGGCTAGGCGAGGTGGTCAACATTCCCCTCAAAATGAAAGGGTGACCGGAGCACAACAACACTACTCACCGCCCAGTCTGGGGATCGAACACACGATCTAGTGATTGTGAGTGCAACAGCCCGACCACTAGGCCAC
>NC_068984.1:136576099-136577565 GCF_001194135.2 Octopus bimaculoides | reverse complement strand
ATATATATATATATATGTATATATATATATATATATATAAACAGTAGAACCAGTCACCACATCAAAATGGCTGCTGAATGTTACTACTAGTTTAAGACCAGGCAGATTCTCCGCCCGCTGGTTATCGGTGCAACACTTTGCACCCTTTATATACAACATATATTGTCAGCACGGGTAGCGAACCCCTACTGTCTTCAAGCAGCTAACAGGCTCGTGAGACTGACTCTGGCGTGCAGGTACTCGCAACTGACGATGAGCCAAATAGCTCGAAACTGAAATTTATATTCAGTATTGGGTTCAAATTTTGGGACAAGTCCAGCGTGTTCGGGTGGGGATATAAATCGATTACATCGACCCTAGTATTTAACTGGTACTTATTATATCAGTCACGATAGGCAAAGTCGACTTTAGCGGGCAAAGATTACATCTAGTATTCCGCTGAAGCTAACGCAGCGAGCTCGGAGTGTCGTTGCCGCGCCGGACAAAATGCTTAGCGGCATTTCGTCCGTCTTTACGTTCTGAATTCAAGATCGGTCTAGGTCGACTTTGCTTTTTCATCCTTTCACAGTTGATTAAATAAGTACCAGTTGCGTACACGGGTTGATATAATCGACTTGCCCACTTGCCCCTAAATTGCTGGCCTTGTGCCAAAATTTGTAATCAATAATACACACACACTCAATACATCGCGTACATACATGTAAATAGACACACAAGGAAAGAAAGAAAGAGAGAGAGAGACAGAGAGAGAGGGAGCGACAGAGATGGAGGGGAGAGAGAAACGAGAGGGTAAGTGAGAGATGGAAAAGAAACCAAGAAGAACGACTATACGAAGATAGAAGGCTAGGGGGTAGTGAGTATGGTGATGAACAATATTTTCAGTCTGGTAATAGATTATTTGCTAATTCCAAAGAATCAGGAATACTACCAAATAATTAATGCGTCTGCATAACTCTGAACAAACTTTCAAATAAACGGGGATGGTTTTGCTATAATACAACGCAGAGAATTACAGAGCGACCAAATGACATGGCGTATTTTAGTGCCAGAAATACGTTGATTTTATGCGATAAGAAGCAATTATTGCAGACTAGCTTTCAAGTAAAGCAAGCAAGCGACAGTTACCATTTAAACCAGGCATCAAGGAGACGCAATTGGAGACGCACCCATGCATTCAGAGAATTTAGCGATAGCAAGCGTTTTCATTGGTTTAAAACTATTGAACTAAATCAGGGCGTAGACTAAAGTACTTCAACAAACGAACGATTATATCCGGATTTTCCTCTAAAGTGTACTAGCACGTTTGTGTAGATAAAAACATGGTGAGTTAATATATTAGGTTCAATAAAGATCGAGTGTACACTTTAGGTTTTAACCTATATATTTAGGCACGCGCGTAATTTATGCATCTACACATTTATATCGCTATGCGTGTTTGTAAACATGTACGCATATATATATATATA
>NC_068984.1:136574724-136575665 GCF_001194135.2 Octopus bimaculoides | reverse complement strand
TTTCTCGAAGTGAAGGCGCATGGCTCAGTGGTTAGAGCGTCGAGCTTACGATCGTGAGGTTGTGAGTTCCATTCCCGGCCCGAGCTGCGTGTTGTGTTCTTGAGCAAAACACTTTATTTCACGTTGCTCCAGTTCACTCAGCTGTAGAAATGAGTCGCGACGCCACTGGTGCCCAGCTGTATCGGCCCCTTTGCCTTTCCATTGGATAACATCAGTGGTGTGGATATGTGAGGATGGTAAGGATGGGTGACTGCTGACCTTCCACAAACAACCTTGCCCGGACTTGTGCCTGAGAGGGTAACTTTCTTGGTGCAATCCGATGGTCAGTGAAGGGGGTCTTCTCCTCCTCTCTCTATTTGTGACACAGGTAGTATTTATACCAAAACACTATCTTTATAAGCAACGTAACGTAAGAATGCTGAATACTGCGTTAATACCTTGCGAGGTCGTCTGGAGGTAATAACGCAGTATTTAGCATTCTAACGAAACATCCACGTTACGGTTGGATATAAAGACATATATGTGTGTGTGTTTGTGTATGTATATGTGTGTGTATTTGTGTATGTATATGTGTGTGTGCGTGTGGATTGGTGTTTTCAGTGCGTGTATGTCCCCATCTATGTGTATGTGTAAAGACTTCTCTGTCGGTGAAAGATAAAAAGATATACGCATACGTCATTCCTGTAAGATGCACACACACATACATCCGCTCACACGTCCACACCTATATACATTAACATACATCTATTGCGTACTTATGCTAGATGCAAGAGTTATTTCCATTTATCGAATTTGGTTTCTTATTCCCTGGATGTTAATTAAAATGTCTGCTATGAAGTTTGAATTTTATTAATGGAATCAAATGCTCTAAACTTGCTTCCATGATTCCATTTTGATAGCAGATTTGGAGTTTAGAAAACAATAATTATATGTACTTATAT
>NC_068984.1:136572616-136574602 GCF_001194135.2 Octopus bimaculoides | reverse complement strand
ATATATATATATATATATATATATATATATATACATATATATATAATTATATATACTTATATAATTATATATACTTATATATATATATATGTATATATATATATATATACACACAGTGAGAGAGAGAGAGAGAGAGAGAAAGAGAGATGTATATACATAGGTATACATATATACAAAACGTATGCATGTATGCAACATGCATCTCATTGCATGCGTAGATATGGATGTTGTGTGTATATATATGTGTATATTCGTATATATTTATAAGTCAATAATTGTATATGCTGCCTTTGGCAATTCAAGCATAATTATTTTTTACATGTTTTTAGTTCCATAGGTGTCTTGCAATCGTTATGTGTTAATTAGCCGCATCGTTTCTAGTTTATAAGGTCTCATTTCTCAAGGCTGGTTTCCAAGCCAGTTATATAATCAAAAGCCCAAATGAATACAAATGCAAAACTAAAGCAATAGACCCCGACTATTATCTGCAGATGTGGTTAAATGAATGCAATGTGGTTTAAGCTATGATAATATAATGTCTTCTGGTTAAAATGAGTGAGGATGAATATCATTAAGAAAATACAAAGGCAAGTTAAAGATGGCTGCACAGCAACATTTATTTCCGACGCTAAAGTGAAATACATCAACTGGCATAACATGTAGAACTCTGTTAAAGACATTACATGGCTTCAAAACATTTCTTTACGTTTAAGATAAATATTAGATAAAACGCAAAACATGGCGTCAAAGTTTCTGGTTACAAATTTCTCCTCTCTGAAACTGCAGAGTTGTATAAACAGCTTTCCCGTGAAAGATTAAAACTCGCTCGCAACAAGCTCACTTCCCTCCAGAATTAGTTTGGAAAATAGGACCTTAAATGGCTGATTTTGAAACGCATGGATAGTCTATGAGGTTAAGGGGTGGACAGTCCACATAAAACTAAATGGTCTTGACCATCATGTGATGGGCCAAAATGGGTATCTAAAAGCAAAGAGGTACAATGTGGATAGCTAAAAGTAAAGAGAGAACATGCTTCTGCTACAGCCTTAAGTGGTTCCCGATCTGGCTTATATTTTTGCCTACTGGGCAACATATTTCTACGACTAGGCACACTTTCTGTATCCAATCCCGGATCATTATGTCAGGAGTGTTAGTAATACGTTTCACATAGGTTTTAACAGGAACATTTTCCTACATTTCCTTTTATGTTTTTGGCTTCTATGCCATCTTACAATCTTGTAACTTTTTATCTTCAGTTTTCATGCTCAAAGCTATCATGTGTAAGGGAGTGAATTTTATACACCTTCTGGCTGCAGAGTCATGTTTTATTTTCAGATTAGACGTGTTGATATTTTCTTATGAAGCGGGTCTTCATCTTTCTGTTAATTCAGTAGGACCTTGCAGCAATGAGGTTTCGGTTTCAGTATTGTCAGTGTTGTCTAGTATAACCCCGGCCCGAGCAATGCCTTGTTAGATGGAAACTGTGTACAAGGCCGTCCTGTATGTATATGTATATGTATATATCAGGTCATCCCATCAGTTCTCTCCGATTTTAACTTTTTTAAAATTGAATGAAATTTGATAGTATTTTAGAATCTGCAATAATATTATTTGTACGCATTTGTGTACATTTACACTAATTAAATGTTATTTTACAGAATATTAGAATTACAATTTCTTTGGTTAAAACCCTTTCTAACATGGAAGTATCCAAAGAGCATTTAAGGCACATAATGCTTTATGAGTACAAAAAAGGGAACTCTGCAGCCGAAGCGACTCGAAACATATAGTCAGTTTATGGGAAAAAATGCTTGCATGAAAGAAATTACAGAAGATGGTTTGCAAAATTCAGAAGTGGAGATTTCAGCATTGAAGATGAAGATCGAACAGAACGTCCAGTTGAGTTTGATGATAAGATCCTTGAGGCATTACTTGAAGAAAATCCTGCATTCTCAGTTGAAAAATTCGCATTATATATATATATAT
>NC_068984.1:136569408-136571183 GCF_001194135.2 Octopus bimaculoides | reverse complement strand
ATATATATATATATATATATATATATATATATATATATATATATATATATACACATATATATAAATACACACATCCACACACACACACTCACACATATATACCTATATATATATATATGTATATAGATATATACATACATACATACATACATACACACGCACGTTATGTTATAAGATGGTAGCGAGGCAGAATCGTGCATTAAACACAATACCTTCCAGTATCTGTTCACTTTCTGCTAAGTTTCCGAGTTCATATCATACCCCAGTGACAACATTTCTTTCGTTCTTCTATAAAATATGTTGTAGTCAATTTATGGGCTTAATAAAATCGATTATACTCTCTCCTAAAATACATAACCTTTTACCTGTCTTAGAAATTCTTATAATTGTAATTAATATTCTTAGGACTGCGGAGAGAAGAATTGATATTGAAGAGGGAAAAAAGTCTTGCAGCGTTTAGTTATGTCCCTTTATATTCTCTCTATAAACCTTGCCAAGTAATTTGCTTTTCATCCTCACGGGTCGATAAAATAAGGACTATTTGAATACTGATTGATATATGTTGAGTATGTGCAATTCTCAACACGTATGGCCCCGTGCCAATGGTAGAAATCATCCATCTTATTACTATTGCCTGGCAGCGTTAACTTAATTCTTTCTTTCATACGTTTTGAGTTCAGACCTCACATAAGTAGAAATTTTCGTTTATATCTTTTCCAGCTCGATAACATACCAGTCAAATAATGGCACAAATATTAAGATCTCGAACTTTAAATATAATGGTATTTAGATACGGCTCTTTACTTTCTGAGTTCAAGCTCCACCAATGTAAATTTTGACATTGGTACTTCTGGCAGTTAAAAGACAGGAACTAATCAAGTAACGATTTATTAAGGACAACTGTTTCCAACTCCCAAATTATATATATTTGTCCCTAGTTAGAAATTATAATAATTATTATAATCGCACCAACGACCAAAAGTGTTCGAGCTACGACCATCCTGTCTATTTGTCTATTATAGACATCTAGAAATTCTGTATCCAGTGCATCCTTCTCGTTTTCCAACCATCATTTAACCTTGCTGAAACAAGTGGTCTTGTCGTAAGGCATCAAAACACAATGACACTCAACAAAAAGCCGATGAAGGGAATTTTTCGATTAGTTTGTTTGTGTTTTGTTTTGTTTGCCATATTCTTTATATTTAAGTTGGTTGTATATGTAAATACGAATAAAAATATAAATATGTCTTTACCTGAGTATGAGTGGATGTGAGTAAGAGCGTATGTATATTTCTGCATTCTCTTTGAGATTTGGTTGTGTTGCATTATTTCACCAAGATCGACCAGATGTCTGAGAGTAATGCCCCACGGCTGCTGTCCAATAAATGATACTAGTGAGGTAATATTTCTGCCCACTTGAACTTGGATCTTCTGTTAGAACAAACCATACTGCAGTAAATACTATGACACACAGACACACACAGACACAAACACATTCACACACATATTCATGTATATATATATATATATTTGAATATATACTCTTTTACTCTTTTTCTCTTTTACTTATTTCAGTCATTTGACTGCGGCCATGCTGGAGCACTGCCTTTAGTCGAGAAAATCGATCTCAGGACTTATTATTTGTAAGCCTAGTACTTATTCTATCGGTCTCTTTGTGCCGAACGTCTATGTTACGGGGACATAAACGCACCAGCATCGGTTGTTAAGCGATGGTGGGAGGACAAACACACACACACAAACACACACACACACAC
>NC_068984.1:136564027-136568917 GCF_001194135.2 Octopus bimaculoides | reverse complement strand
TATATACATAAATCTAATGTATTTATACATATATATGTATATTTGTCTGTATGCATGTATGTATTGACTATGGCATTCGAAACCTCTGCTAGAAGCACAATGTACAGAATATTAGCATTTAACTCGCCCGATGTATGTTTGTTAATATATGTGAATGTAATTTCTCGAAGCCAGTAAAGGCATTTAAAACATTAGCAAGGCACATCTCACTCTCGTGTCTTAAGATAACGCAATAATCACTCCTGAATTTAACTAATAGAATACACATGAAACCGCGCACACACACGTACGTGTGAATGTATGTATGTATGTGTATGCGGTGCATGTGTGTTCTTTTAGTTAAGTTCAGTAGTTATTGTTGGGTTATCTTAAGATAAATGAGTGAGATGTGCCTTGCTAGTGTTTTAAACGATTTATTTAGGTTATAAGCGTTTCAATTAACCTGGCCAAGTGTTGCACATTGCTATATGATCAATCCTACATTTGATCGACTAAAAACTGATAGAAAGAAAGGAATTATTCTGTCTACTGAAGGTACAAGGCCTGAAATTTGTGTTTAACCCATTACCTCCCATAATTCTATTAACTGGAATTTTTTTTATGAAACTTTGATTTCTAGCATAAAACAGCCTTAGAAACATGCTGGAATGATCAAAATAACATTTAAAATAGAAATAAGCGAGATATTGGGTGAAAAATTAGCAAACCTCATTTGAATATCAGAGAAATATACCTAGTAGATGTAGCAAAAAGGTTAGATATGTGTAAATACTGACAGATAATTACGAAATTTATAAGTGAACTCATATGAGATCACTGGTAGGTAATGGGTTAACTGGTATTTAATTTATCGATCCCGGAAGGATGAAAAGCAAAGTCGTCCTCAGCGGAATTTGAACTCAGAACGTAAAGCCGGACGAAATACCACTGAGTATTTCGCCTAGCGTGCTAACGATTCTACCAGCCCGACGCCTATATAAAGAAAGGAATTGTGTGCCATTCTATTCTTTGAGAAGCCAGACTGCCTCTGCTAAACTTAGTCTGCATTACAATAAAGTGGGAGGGTGTATAGCAGTAAACTCAAGCTGACTTCTAATTTATTGACAAGTGTCCAAGGAGGGGAGAGACATGATTATCAGATCTTCTTAATTTAATGGCATCTAGTATTAGTATGTTTCATGTCAAGATAGAGTTTTAATTTAATCTGTAAAACACAGTAAATAGAGGAAGACAGACAAATTAAATAGAACTATTAAAGAAAATTACTGTCTATTAAGCAAAACATTGTCCGTTAAGAAAAATATTTCGTTGACCGTTAGAGTCTAAATTAAATATAATTACATTCCAGAAAGTAACAGTCCATAACATAAATAAAATAAAATATTGTAAAATAAAATAATACAGTGACTAAAGAATAAAGTCAGAATCTATAAGGTTGTAGTGGACCTGCTATATTGTATGTTTTAATCATATGGAGAAGTATACGGTGTCGAAAGGCAACCCAGAATTAAGTTTCTTTTTCTAATCTAAGTACAAAGCTTGAAATTTTTGAGGATAGGGTCAGTCGATTATATCGACTCCAGTACGCAATTGATACTTAATCTTTCGACACCGAAAGGATGAAAGGCAAAGTCGACCTCAGCGGAACTCAGAATTAATATCAATATACATACTTATTAGGGCGGCAGAATCGATAGCGCGTCGAAGAAAAGTGCTTGGAGTCATTTCGTCCAGCATCCTATTGTTCCGAATTGAAATTACGCCGAGATCAACTGTGGGCAATAAAGAAATAAGAAACGTTAGCACGCCGGGCGAAATGCTTAACGGTATTTTGTCTGTCTTTACCTTCTGAGGTCGTCTTTGCCTTTCAGCCTTTCGGGGTCGATAAATAAAGAACCAGTTGCGTACTGGGGTCGATGTAATCGACTGGCCCTCTTCCTTACATTAACCGAGAGCCATCAACTCGGCACACTCGTCAATACGGATATATACAGGTATACCTAGTAAAATCCAGAACTTTATTGTTATTCTCTTTCAATTTCGCTGAGTGGTCGAGCAATTTTTATTATTTTCTGGGCTAATTCATCATTGTTTTTGTGTTGGCTTGGTTTCTATGATTCTGGGCATCTGTGGTTAACTGAATATCTTGAATGTGCGTATGGTTGTGACCACTGTTTGAGCTTTCTTCTCTCTGTTGCAAATGACTACCACCATTCCTTACTGTTGCAGACCAAATCGCTTCTAGGCAGTTTTCGAATTGCACTGGATATGAATAAAAACAGCCAGAAGAGGATTGATAACATCAGCGCAGAGTAAATGGAGTAAATATAGCCTAAGAAATAACCAAAAAATATGTAGAAGACAAATAACTAGAAGACATTAACAAAAGACATAATTGAATTGTAACAATAAGAAATAAGAAAAACTTAATGTACGAAACTACAATTCCTAAATTTCTCAGTGGAATCGACGGTGCATTATTAATGAAAACTGAAGAAAATTCCAAGAGACTATTGTTAAAGTCGGTAATCACGCGTCTATGGAAAGGACAAACGTATTACATTTGAAAGACCAAATCTTTTATGCGTGTTATTTGTTCATTTCCCTTTTTTTATAGAATATATTATCAAGAAGAATCTTGTAGTTGCATGCAAAATTTCAGAACGCTGGTACAAGTATGTTGGACTATACTATGGAGGTTGTTCGGTTCGGTGTATCATTGTTCTGAATCGTTATCCTGACCTGATCTAAGTCGGTTGGCATTGGTTCATTTTAAATATTTGAAGAGTTCGCCAGAATTAAGCATGTTTAGTATATTTCATAAAATTATAGCTTACCGAATAAAAAAACCGTCAATAGCACACTACTGGTGAAATTTTCTGCACGATGCGGACGATATAGATAGCCAATCACTGGACACGAAGCACTTTCCTTAAATTCAGTACAACTTTAAAGTTATCAGGGAAAACGGAAACCGTTTACATTCATCGCATTTCCTAGAGTATTATAATTTTGAAGGTGTAAGATAGATGTAATGGAGTAAAGTAGTAAGAACTGGGATGTATCAAGGAATATTAGGGATAGTAATACGCCATAATTGAATTTAAGGACTCAGATTTCAGCAAGGTGATACTCTAATAACGATTTCTGTCCAGCTGACACAAAACAAAATTTTCTATGTCTTCAAATATTAGCTGATTAAATCAACCCCCACAATATTATATGGAAGAATTCAATCAATACTATTGAAGCTCGAATCGGAAATCAACGTTGGCTGCAATGGAAAAGGAATACTACTGGAATGGAAAAGGAATTCTGTGACAAGGCATCCTAACAACTGCTGCTAATGGTTTCGTAGATTGACAGCAGGACCATACATTACTTTTGGGTGGATATAATTCTTTGAATCGATCCCAATACATTTCTGATGTTATATCCTTGCTATGGAAATACAGAACCGGCAGTAATCTCAATGATCAGAAAGCATAATGCTAAAACTAAACACTGTTAGGTATTCACTTTGATTTGCATTTCTTAATGATCTCTCCCTACTCTCTTTGACAGAAGCCCCTCCTCATTTCATCCTCATCCTCATCTACTACTACTATAACTACTACTACTACTACTACTACTATTACTACTACTACTACTACTACTACTACTACTACTACTACTAATCTTCCTCCACGTCATCATCATCATCACCATTATTATTATTATTATTATTGATATTGCTGCTATCGTTATTATTATCATTAACATTACCATTATTATTATCAAAGGGATAATTTAGTTAACTAACAGGAATGTTATCTTAAGGTTTGGTGACAACAATTCTCCTTAAATCTCAAGAGTCTCTCTTAGGATTCCTGCAGATTGCAAGGTGACACTTTTCCGCAGGCTGACAATGCATGTTTCAGTTTGAAAGTGTTTCAGCCTTTTCGGTATCGGTTTGCTTATTATGCCAAAAGCACCAATTATCACAGAAACCATTGTCCCTTGTCTTCTACAATCTCTTCTTCTCTCTGATGTTGTTGTTTGTTCCTTCTCGAGCCATGCTTGGTTCATAAGGACCGGTTTCCCGGTTTCATTGGCGTATAGGTCCCCCCACCCGCCGGTCCGGCGCAAGTCAATTGAGATGAAGGAGGAAAGAGTAAGAGAAAGTTGTGTTGAAAGAGTCAGCAGAATTTCGTCATTACCGGAGCCGCGTGTAGCTTAGGTGTTTCTCTCATAAACACACACATTGCCCAGTCTGAGATTCGAACCCGCGATTTCTCGACCGCGAGTTCGCTGCTCTAACCACTAGGCCATGTGCCTCCACTTCTCTCTGACGAGATCCTGATATTTCCTAGTTTTCTTAGCTCTATTTTTTTTTTATTGTAAGTTACTTTATTATATGGTATTGCAAAGTCTCTGATTTTAGACTTTTCGTTTTTATTCTTCCACAATCAAACTTGGTCTCCTTGTTTCATTATTATGCGTGATCTTTATTGAGAACCTCCATAAAATTCTGTGGTTGTTATTCTGTATCACAAAATAAGGCCTTTTGTTCATGCCACTTTTCTATCACTTTGAATCCACAAACTCGGTTAACATCGCAAATACATTCTTTTACCGACACAGTCATGCCTGCGCTTATACTCTTTTTGTGCTAGCTTACTGCACTCACTTGAGAAATGGTTGATATTTTCGTCTCTTTTTCTGCAGATCCTCTATTCACTCTCTGAGTAAGCTTTATTTCCTACCATCATCAACATGACTTCAAATTCCACCTAAGTTGACTTTGCCTTTCATCCTTTCGTGGCTGATAAAATAGGCACCAGTTGAGCACTAGGTTTGATGCAATTGACTACTTGCCTTCCTCAAAATTTCAGGCCCTGTGCCTTTAGT
>NC_068984.1:136560663-136563839 GCF_001194135.2 Octopus bimaculoides | reverse complement strand
AACCTGGGTTCTCATTCCTAAGGTATTTTTCAATCTTGTTGTTATTGTTGTTGTTGTTGTTAATTCTATTATTATTATTATTATTATTATTATTATTATTATTATTATTATTATTATTATTATTATCATAACATCGAAAAATACCTTAGGAATGAGAACCCAGGTTCGAAATTTCCCCAAGACACCTGATGAAGGCTGGAGGGTATATGAGCCGAAACGTTGTGTTAACAACAAACAAGATGAGGACAAATATCCGTCAAATGTAAATAATGTACATAATTCCTCTGTATTCTATTTTAGTGTTGGGCTGTAACAGTGAATCTACGGACAGTTACGTAATTTTAATTTGGGTTCGCGGAAACCTTTATTTGAGATAAGTGGGGCCGTATTCAAAATGATGGGAAGGGGTAGTATTTTGAATCGGGTGCGAGACTTGCGTAGGCCTGCGAAGTAATGTAACAGATTCAGCACCTGTTATATAACAAAAAAAGCCACACCTGTTCTCTTCAGTTCGGTTTTCTTACCTATCCTCTCCTATGGTCCTGAATCTTGCGTAAAGATGCAAATAATAGGATCGGGAATACAAGCGGTTGAAATGGTTCCCCCGAAGGGTCTCTGAAGGGATATTATTCGACAGACTGCGTACCTTGAAAATCAGGGTATCTATCCCGTTCGAGCCGCTACTCCCTTGCATTGAGAAGTCACAGCTCCTGTACTACGGATATATGATGAAAATGTCATAAGAAATAATCGCAAGACGGAATCTTTAAGTCTTTAAGCCGAACCAACAGACAAGAGACCTAATATTAGACATAGAAAGAAATGGATAATATCCATAGTACCAGTTGGCCATGCTTGGGAATCCAGCCGGAAAGTGGAATGTTACTTGCTTTTGATAAAGACCCTATAGAATAGAGTCCCGAAAACACTTCCGCACGACACTGCCAGAAGTAGTGGGCGGAGAAAATGGCTGGCTGGATTTGTGTATAACAATATGCTTGAAACAAGCATGCCAGAAAACTTTGCTATGAAATGTCAGTACTACACGAAAACTATTGTAAAACAGAACGTATGTTCGACGGAATCACCATTGTTCTGTTCTTCTTTAGTTTTCGTTCCATATCAATATTTTACACACTGAAAACGACGGTATCTAATGACTGCCTTACATGGTGAATATCATTATATTTTGTTATGAATTGTCATTTTTGTAAATTTAGTACAATGAATTCAGATTATATAATGTGTTGCTGCGTATTTTGTATTGTGTCTTGCGATATATAACACCTGTCTTTCAATCTTATACTATTTCTAAGAAAAGGAAGTATTTTTGTTAAATTGTATTAATCCGATGAGTTTATAGCCACGGTTTTGAATTTTTGATAAAATCCGTGACATTGTATTGCAATAGTAAATGTTTATTGAGATAACGCAATTTTGGCAAGCGTGAAATATACACTTTCGAAGCCTGTTGGTTAGCGTATTGCAGTCACAATTTTAAGGTCATAGTTTCGATTCTCAAAACGGGCAGCACGTTGCGTTCTCGAGCAAAACACTTCAATTTCCCGTTGGCACAGTCTACTCAGTTGCAAATGAGTTCCAGCAGTTACTGCGAATTTATCCCTGCAACGGTCCGGTGTCTAGGCCAGAAGAGTTTGTCGCAATCTCAGTCACTTATATTCCATGAAAACTGGATTACGAGTCCTCGGGCTCACCACAGTGAGAGAACTAAGTAATTCATATATAGGATCGATCAAAAATTGTTGAGATAATTCCAGATTAACCTGATCTCCTATGAAGGTAATTCAATAAATGGAAAACAGAATTTTAGATGCTTTAACTTCGAACTTGTTATATAATGCAAATACTTACAGGTATATATTTATCTCGATTAATTTAGCAGAACTATTATTTTAATTTTATTTTGAATGTAAAATCATTAAATTTATTTTTCGAAGAGTCTTCCTCGTAGGAAAGGGTTAAATGTGTCAAAAAATAACAAAGCGAGAAGCAACGCTAAAGAAATACTTAATATGGAAACATTTAATATTCCTGATACAGTAATAGGATTCGGAAAGCGAATGGAATTATAGATGAAGAATCCTGCTGCAAAAATGACGAAGTACAACGAATTCTTCTTGCATTATGAATTTATGTTTGCCTTCAAGCATATCGAGCACCATCCATTCTACTTAAGTCGTAACTAATATTTGGTGAATGAAAGTATGAAATCTGCTAAATTAAAAAGATATCTTGATACTAGTCATGCATCCACTGCAGGCAATTCTTTGTTTTTATTGAAAGATTACCGAAATCCTCCAGAATACAAAATCAATATTTTTTTTAAAAACATGCAGAGATTCTAGACAAAATACTTTAGAACATCATACGAACCACATGCTTAATTGCAAAAGAAACCATCCTTGATTGGTGAAGAATTCGTATCGCCAAAAGGCCAGAAGAATAACAAAATCGCTCAATTATGATTGGCCAAGTCGAATTCATGGCAGAGAATTGGCAGACACTTTGAAATGTTGACGAGAAAGCTTCATGATGTTTGCTATAATTCTCTTCGTTTGGAGTTCAAATCTCGCTGGGAGAATTTTCCTTTCATAGTTTCGGTGTCCATAACAAAATACACATACGAGTGTGAGTCAAAAGGTAATGCCATTTTGTTTAGGACAGGTATAATTACCAATACAGGAACATGTATCATACATCAAAATGAAGCTGGTCCTCTGTGGATCACATCCCTAATCGACCGGTTAATTGGTACATTACCAGTGCAATTTGTGAGTAGAACAGTAAAAATATGCAATACTTTTCACAAGTCCCACATGTGAATATATCTGAAGCCTTGTATCTTTGTTGGAAACCGGTTCCCTACTTAGCGGAAGATTTACAATAATTAAAAATAGAAGAGACATACATACATACATATATACATACATTCATACATGGAAAACTCCTTCGAAAACACCAACTTCTATATCCAGATTACAAATACAATCTGTGAGAAGAACAGTAAAATAATAAAGACTTTTGTAAAGTTTAAAATGTGACATAGTTTTTGTTATCTGCGTTCAAACGATATGCATACTTACCTTTGTTAGAAACCAGCTCCCTTCTCGGAGGAAGAATTTAAATAATTAAAAAGAGAAGAGAACATATATATA
>NC_068984.1:136559487-136560653 GCF_001194135.2 Octopus bimaculoides | reverse complement strand
TATATATATATACGATGTATGTATGTATATATGCACAGATGTCTATCCATCTCTCTATCTGTCTATATACGTATGTATTTATATACACATACATGTGTATATATCTATATATATACATATTTAAAAATATATGTATATATGTATGCATGTTCGTATGTACACACACACAAACGCACACACACACATACACGCACATAGTGTATATATATCGTCGAATCGAACGTCAAAAGATTTTACCAGAGAAAAACCAGCAGCACATGAAAACACTTCTTATTTATTTGCAGCTGCAGGTTCCGATAGCTTTATTTTTGCATCAACGCTTTAATTTTCGCCTTTGAAAATCAAACTACGTTACTTTGCTGCGGAGACATATTATATTCGCACTGCTTCTCAGACGTTTCTCAAAAATAACCTAATTTACAAATCCAAGTTGTATTATTAAAGAATTCTGCCATGTTTGAATTCTTAAGGCCGTTATATAGTTTTGTCTTTTTTAAAGTTTTCTAGTCCCTCAATACCCTCTTTTTGACAGCTCTTGCGACCTAAGTTTATGCAACTTGTTTACTCAACGACACCCGATCTTGTAAACATCATTGAAATGATTCAAAGGTTTGTATATGCAAACACTTTTATGTTCTGAGTTCAAATCGTGCTGACGTCAACTTTGTGTTTCATCCTTTCAGTGACAAAAAATGCAATGTGTCAAAATTGGCGGCCAATGATATACACTTGACTTTTCGCTTCAAAATTTCTGGACTTGTGCTTAAAACCTCCTCCTTCTCCTCTTCTATTTCTTCGTCTTTATTGTTATTATTATTATTATTTTATGTTTGACTTTTGTTTTGCATTTGTACAAGTTGGATCCAAGTCTCACCCAGAGACCTCAAGAGACAACAAGTTAGAAGTTCATGTAGGTGTTATGCCTAGGGTACCATATATTTGGATTTGTACAGTTTTGTTCAAGTGAATGTTTAAGAAACCATAAGAAAATTATGTTTGCTTTAAAATTTGAGATCACATAGACAGTATTTTACGTAGGATATGGGCAGTTCCCATGAGCACTATCTTTTGGACTTCAGCCATTTTGGGGTTTCCTGGTATCTGAGCTAGGTAGTAATCAGCCCGTTTCGCTGTCATTCCCAGGGCACCTAAATTATTATTATTAT
>NC_068984.1:136553183-136558974 GCF_001194135.2 Octopus bimaculoides | reverse complement strand
TATATATATATATATATGTATGTGTGTTTATGTGTGTGTTTGCGTATATATGTGTTTGTGTGTCTGTATTTGTCTCCCCCAACATCACTTGACAACCGATGCTGGTGTGTTTACGTCCCTGTAACTTAGTGGTGTTCGCTAAGAGAGACCGATAGAATAAGTATTAGGCTTACAAAGAATAAATCTTGGGATCGATTTGCTCCATTAAAGGCAGTGCTCCAGCATGACCGCATTCAAATGACTGAAACAAATAAAAGAATAAAAGAACATATACATATACATATACATATACATATACACGCACACACACACACACACACACACACACACATATATATATATATATATATATATATATATATATATATATGTGTGTGTGTGTGTGTGTGTATGCAATGTACCTCATATCGCCATAAAGTGGTGACTCATAACAGAGTCTGACAAGCTATTTGTCTTGTTATTTTAATATTACTGTTGCCTTCAGACTAGTGACACAATACTATATGAGTGAGTTATTGGCACAATAGTTTGAATAATACGTTAGCTGAAGTGTGTACATGGGAGGTATTAGCACAAGTTAAAGTGAATTGTCAGTAAAGAGAATGGAGTGTTGAATTATGGTTTTGTATCGTAGCAAAGCCAACTTTATAAAATAGAGGGTGGTAATATATGCGATTACAGCGGCTCCATCTTTGGCGAACTTTATATAAATACATACATATATATTCACAGAAACATCTACATTGTCTGTGCATGTATGTATATACATATATACACACATTCGTGTATATATATATATATATATATATATATATATATATATATACACACACATGCATATGTCTAGATATGTAACTATACCCATGAGAATACGTACATAAAACAATTGAATGTGCACGCACATTCATTCATACATACATACATACATACATACACACATACATACATACATACATACATACATACGTGCGTACGTAAACACAAACAACAATACTATGTTGTTGATGCTGAAATTCGAATACAGGAACCTTGGATCTAGGTAAGAAAACGTTCTTTCTCTATTGGCAAGACATCTGGAATAAACTGAATAATGCATACATGCATACACATACATAAACATACATACATATACATACATACATATACATACATATACATACATACATATACATGCATACACATGTATGTATGTATGTATGTATGTATGTTTCCATGTATGCATGTATATGTTAATACATATATATGTATATGCATACAGGTTATCCTCAGATGGACATCGTTGGAGTAATAGAAGCCACTCCATCTAAGACATCGCTCGTAATGGTGAGGCCCCACGACGTTTGTAAGATCTAATGGCTGTGTATTTGAATCAAGCATGCAGGAGCTCTGCAAATAGATAATGTCTCAGATCTCAAATTATATTGAAATTACAACTGACTTATTCTTAAAGGGTTATACTGGATGGAATTAAATGAATGCACACAAATAAATTGTGGAGGCGCGTAACTTAGTGGTCAGGGTATTGGACTCATGATCGTAAGACTGTAGTTTCGATTCCTGGTCCAGGCGATGCGTTGTGTTCCTGAGCAAAACACTTCATTTCCCGTTACTCCAGTCCATTCAGCTGGCAAAAATGTGTGTAACCCTGCGGCAGATCGGCGTCCTGTTCAGGTGAGGAATTTCTACGCCATTGAAACTGAGAAACCGTCCCTTATGAGCCTGGCAAGGCTCGAGAATGAAACATTTCTTTTTTTTTTTTACACACGGAAATTGTGAAGGTTGGCTGAAATGTTCCTAGACCGACGAAGATACTCTGATTGAATGTGACCTGATGAAGTTTATTTTTCAACAGAGTCCCCTTTGTGGTTCATACATTTCTTCCATCAGTGTAGCAGTGCTTCGATTCCATTGGCGAAGGCGCATTCATCTTGTTGGTTAACCCTTTAGCATTCAGATTACTCTGTTAAATGTAATGCTTGCTTATTCACATTCCTTTGAATTAATCTTGCATTATCTCATAGCTTTCAGATTTCAATAGTGTGATTGTTTATTGTTAGAATGACATCGTACATTAGGTGCAAGAGACCATATTTGGCCAGTTTGAGCATAAAACAGGTCGAATATTTTGGCCAAATATGGCCGGTTTAAATGCGAAAAGGTTAAAAATGTCAACTATAGCAGATATGACGTCATAATCACTGCGATACTGGTGCCAGTCAAGTGTTTGTTTCATGTTAGGGAACAGATGCTGGTTGGAGAATAGGGTTGATGATCAGCCAGTACAAAGCCCTAGTCACGCACAGCAGCCATTGAATCCAAGGACTTGTGTACTGGAGCAGTGCCCTGATGAAACAAGATCCTTTTCGTCAGTTTTCTTGGGCGTGTAGTCTTTATGGCCTTTCAAAATTGCCTCAGAAACTTGATATAGTACTCTTCATTGATGGTGTAGCCCTATGAAGTCAGTGTCAGTAAACGCAATCCCTTTTGCATCCCCAAAAAATGAGGCTATCATTTTCCTGCAGTTGAAATGATCTATGCCTTCTTTGGAGCAGGTAAGATGGGGTGTTACCACTGCATGGATTATCACTTTATCTCTCGTTCAAAATGATGAATCCAACACTCATCCTGATTTAGGAAACTTTCAAGGAAATGAGTTAGATTTGCCTCAGATGGTGTCAGAATTTCTCGTGATATGTTCAGCCTGGTGTACTTTTGATTAGGTGTCAGAAGACGTGGCACTCACCGAGAAGAGACCTTCGTCATGCTAAGTTCCTTGTGAAGAATATTCTCAAATCTCTCACGAGATATGCTAATAGTTTTGGTAATTTCATTTATATTCAATCACCTGTTATCTATCACCATGTGGTGAAGACAATGAATTATTTCCTCGTTGGTGGCAGCTGCAGGACGTCAAAATCTTAGGTCATCTTCACGTCTCGTCCTTCCCCTCCTAAATTCAACTGCCCACTTCTGCATTGTTGAGAAAGCTGGAGCGTTGTCCCCTAATTTAGCAACCATGTCAACATGAATGTCTTTGGGAGCTAAATACTTTTTCCTGCAGGTACTTGATGCTAAATTTTATCCATTTTCAAAACAAGTCGCTACTAGTTACTTTTGAAGTCTGCGTTGAACAGTCAGATGTGAGATTATCAGAAAATAAACAATGCAGTTATTAATAAAAACAAAAAAAATGATTGAAGTTAATCCATGCAAGATTTCACATCTCTAGCGTCATTCTTTCATAGTCAGTCTATGGAATTTTCTGCCCATCCTAGAAACAGAAGTAAAATATCAAAGGGGGTGAGTTGGCAGAATCGTTAGCACGCCGGGCGAAATGCTTAGCGGTATTTCGTCTGCCGTTACGTTCTGAGTTCAAATTTCACCGAGGTCGATTTTGCATTTCATCCTTTCGGGGTCGATAAATTAAGTACCAGTTACGCACTGGGGTCGATGTAATCGACTTAATCCGTTTGTCTGTCCTTGTTTGTCCCCTCTGTGTGTAGCCTCTTGTGGGCAGTAAAGAAATAAGAAGTAAATTATCAAAATACTGAAGGCAGAGATATTCTTACAATGCAAAAAAAGAAAGAAAAACATTTAATTTACCTTTATATATTTCAAGCACAAAGGCCCATTGCCAGAGGTAAATGGCCAAGCAGTGTTAATTTATTTAGTACCAGCCATGTCTGTGGTTACTGTTTAACTTCTGATGGACTTTGCACCAGAAATATATAAAGGTAAGGAAACGTTTCCCTTTTCGCATTTTAAGACGTTCTCTGTCTTCACTATTTTATTATATTTCTTTATTACAATGCATGAATAGACTAGCAACGCTCTTTTTTCAAGGAAAATAATACTTATTATTGTGATGGACATGTAGAGAGTGAATCCAAACATTGACATGACAGTGGCTTTACAATCAAATGAGTTATAACAAGCAAGTGCGGTAGAGCAAGAGTTAAGTTAGAGAGCAGAGGAGATTTTCTGATAATGGAGGTTGATGACTTCCATTTACATTACTTATACTGTCAAGAAATGTTTGAACTTTAGAATTTACCATATTCCAGTCATTTTCCAAATGATACAGCTTTGTTCCTACGCAAAAGGAAATCAATAGCTCATTCGATAATGCTGCTGGATATGGAAAAATATAAAGAATAATAATTCCCTTGGAAAATGCGTTAACTTTACACTTTCAAGCTAATATCGAAGATGGTGAGCAGCGAAAATTTTGATTTACTGCTGCAGAACTGAAAACTCCCACTCAAAATGGAATAAATGGTAACGATTGGGGTCAGTTAATTCCATTTCCTTCGCCTGATAAATAAGTCTAAGATTAAAGACGCCTGAAAATATAAATATTATTTTACACAATCAAGCGTGCAGCAAATAATTATTACATCCAATTTGTGAGTTAAATCAAGATATTTACTCGCTTAATTTAAATTCTAAAATCATAAACATGCCAGAACACTAAAAGTACCATTTTCAATCGAGTCAATATTGGTTTCTCTGCGACTAGTCACAGTAAGCGTTGTATATGAGGATAAGAACACAATGAGACAATGGGAAGTGTAGCGTTCATGATTTTCTGCAAAGAATTAATGCGACCAGAAAAGTGAAACAACTTCAACGAGGAATAAAACTGAAATTGAACTGCAGACATTACATATTTTCTGCTCCAAGGCACATTCCATACAACAGAACTATAATAGTTGGATTTAAAATAGGAAAAAAACGTTAATGAATCGGGCAATCTTGATGTAAATATGTATCTAGAGAATACTTGAGTTGTAAATTTAAGCAGCTGTAAATGTAAAATTAATGGTGGATCTGTGTGAGTGACCAGGTGGCAATGGATGCGACGAAAAGTTTAACATTCAAATAATGGCTGTTTAAGTAGATTTCAGAGGTTTTGTGTTCTTGAATGGATATGAGACTTCATCACAAAATATTGGGACTGTTGCTATGGTAACAGAACTAAAGCACGCAGAGTGAAGCCAATTGGCACGGACTGACCTTGAATTCTGTCGCGCATGCACACTAAGATATAACGTTTTCGTTCCCTTTCGATTTCTGTAGCAGTGATTAGAAGTAAAATGTGTAGCGTGTGGTCGTCTCATCACACGACAGAGGCTCCATCAATGACCATGGCTGAGTAAATATGTGTGTGTGTGCATGTGTCTGTATGTGTGTATGTGTGTGTATGTGCGTCTGAGTGTGCAGATATATACATGTATTTTTCCGGGTTAATAAAGCTCTCGTTGGTTTCCTGAAAGTTGGTAAGCGCCTCCATCTTGGATATTAGCGTGTGTATACATGCACACACGCACACGTCAAGGTTACCAGCCCCATCCACACGCACATACACGCACGCGCACCTTCGTTTTGGGATCACCATTACTTTATTATCTCACCTTCTTCCTAGCTCTCCTGTGTGACCCCTCTGTCCGGCATTCGTCATGATAGATCGCTAGCCACTAAACCTTTTTTTAATTTTCTCTCCCTGTTTATTTCTGTGATCCTTTCTGTCGAAGAGCGTAGGCTCGAAACGTAAAAGACTTTCTCACTTTACTAAAACAGATAGTAGTAATCTACTAAAAGAACGAGTTGGAATTACCATGTTCAAGGAAAGGATCACGGCGCATGCAAGAAATAACAGTAAACTATGAATGTCATTCTTAATTTTAATTTCAATTTTATTTTATCAATAGCCCTTTTCTCTTCTCACATATTTTATATTCATTTTTGATAAGGTTTTTCAAAAAAACCGAAACATGTAAATTAATTAAAA
>NC_068984.1:136552068-136553098 GCF_001194135.2 Octopus bimaculoides | reverse complement strand
ATATATATATATATATATATATATATATATATATATATATATACCACCTGGTAAGTAACCTTATAGCGTGCTTTGCAAAGCTCTTCTACCATACACTATGAAACAGCAGGAATTCTTCTACTGGATATATATATGGAAGTCCGGTTGTGTGAGTAGAATTTATAGAATAAAATATTATACAAGATGATGGAATGAGCTGGTTCTAATCAAAATGACCCCTGTGCATTGGCATCAGCTGTGTTTCATATACTATACATATAATTATAAACATAAGATCCAGTAATAGATGAGTACCTGCACGTCATCAGGTGAGTGGCTTTTAGAGCAATCAGTAATTAATGGCTAGTACTAATGCAGAGAAACTGTTGTAGTGTAATGGATTACTGCTTACTGACTCCATACTCGGAAGATGAATTTGTTGATTATATTTCAATACCAAGTTCTCTATGAATAAATACATTTTATTACTAAAAAGTCCTCATATTAATACATATCTGTGTACCTACAAGCATATATTTATACGAATGTGTATAAATATATCTGTGTATATGTGTATATATATTTATGTTAATATATTTTTGCAATGAAATTTGAGTAATAATGTATTCCATAATTAAACAGTAAAATATGAAATTAACAGAACATGTTACAGCCTGCATTCGTAGAACCAAACACTTCATACGCATACATATATAGATACGAATTATACGCAATATTCACACACCTAAGCATATATAACAGCACATACAAAGATGTATGCAAACAGACGTGCGGATATATAAGGAAAAATAAATAAATACAATGAGATTGTATTTAGATACGAATATTTTGAATGAAGTAAATATAACGGGAGCAGATACAAGAGAAATAAAATAGTCGTCACTGACCGAGTGTGATACGCTTCTGCACTTTTAGGACGATATTTACATGCACGTACATACATACATACGTACATACACACACACACACACACACACATATATATATATAAATACATACACACACTCATTCATTAATATATATATATATA
>NC_068984.1:136551343-136551876 GCF_001194135.2 Octopus bimaculoides | reverse complement strand
AATGTATATATAATTATATACATACTTATATATATATATATATATATATATATATAATTATATACATACTTATATATAATTATAAACGTCTATCTAAATATGAGGAGACATGGCAATCGATTCCCTGAGAATAATTATCATCTGTAAAACAGGAATAATATACTGTATTTGACCATGAAAATGACTTCATCTAAATTATCACCAAAGCCATCTTTGTTCTTACGCGTCAATGAGATCTGTTTTGTTTAGAAAATTGGTTTCAATGCGAATAAACATCGTCATAATACAAACTTCGTCAGATAAACTTTTCGCCTATTCTTCCTTCCTCTCTTTCGGATCAAACTTTGTTTATATTCCACTCCGTTCTAGAATCTACAGTCGCTCTAGTCTGATGACACTTCCGAAACTCTACTTCTCTTCTCTCTTCTCTGTTTTTCCATCGCCCTTACACTTTTCTCTTAATTATCTCTTGCCCCTCTTCACTTCCTCTGTCTGCTTGTCTCTGTCTCCATGTGTATATATATATATATATA
>NC_068984.1:136545503-136549479 GCF_001194135.2 Octopus bimaculoides | reverse complement strand
ATATATATATATATATGTGTGTGTGTGTGTGTGTATATATACACACACATATATACAGGTTGGTGCAAAAGTTTGTCTCCAAAGATAAAAGATAATACGTTCTCAGTGTAGCTGATGAGAGGTAAATTGAGTATCGTTGGAAACTTAAGAGATATTAACTGTCTTAACCAACAAACAAATAAAGTATACAATAAGTAAAACAATAGCTATAAAACAATAGCTATAAAACAATGTTTAGAACTTTCTGTAAATAATAATGATAGTTATAAACTTAAACCTTATAAGAAATCACCGTGTATTGTCTAAAGAAAAGAATCTTATATTGAGGCATACAAGCTCTCGACGGAGAAAAAATGTACCCACTTTTTTCCGTCGAGGGCTTATATGCCACAATATGAGACCATTTTCTAGAGACAATACACAGCGTTCGCTTATAAGCTTTAAGCTTATAAATATTATCATTATTTACTGAATTTTCACTCGTCACAGCTTCTCTATTTAACGTAAGAGACAAAGGAATGAGATTCAATAACTGTTATGCCTTCCTCAAGATAAATAAGTTGAAACTACTTCAGGTATGAAACAGATATAGAATATAGAAAAATAGAGTAAATTAGTCAGCTGTGAGGAATTGGAAAAACGTGTACCAGTGTAGCATATTTGCCAATATTCCTAATGACAGACCAACTTATTCTAATTTTTAATCATTTATATTTATTGTCAACACAGACTACAATTCGGTTGTGGAGATTCTACTATTTACATTATTCGGCAGCAGCTTAATTCTGCTTTAGAACACACGTAAACCATAGAAATTATAAATGTCATCGATTTATTTTGGACTTGTCGCAAATACCCTGTCATTTAAAAGAAAGGAAAATGGGAATTTGTGACATTCATGTTTTCCTTAGAGACATAAGCTTCATATGTGAAATCCTCACAAGCTGTAACTGAAAACGAATCCGTAGTCAGATCATTTGGAGATTACCTGTACACTTGCCAGCTATGTTAATTATAGTGTATGTTAAGAATTCCCTCCACACTGTAAGCAGTCTTTTCCGAAACCGTTGTGTGTTTAATCATATCTGACAACTCCACATTTTACTGTAATTAAATAACTAAATTTAATCAGTATTTTTTGCCGTCTTTTCTTACAGTTCGTATTGTATTGAAAGCTAACGACAGTTATCTTCCGTTGTTTAGTTTTAATGGCATTATATACACGTGCCATTCTATTTTCTCAAGCAATTCTATACATTGATATAGGCGTGATTCTCGTAGAATCCCGCCTATATCAATGTTGCTGTCTTGAATAACTTTTATTGGCAAGACGTTCGCACGCACATGTGCCTGCAGTGTTTCTTGGAAGAAGCAAGGAAATCACAGACTAAGCTATATACGTGCTATCCAAAATCTTTATTCAAATCAATTGTCTCAATAAACTCGAAACATTTTGCTGCATCTCGGAACGGTCATTATGCCAATAATAATCGCGGGCACTTGTTCTGTTTCACTTCTATATTTGTATTTATCAAATGGTTTAACATTTAAACAATTTGGTAATCGATTCTTAGGAGACAGAAAGGCAGACAGACATGAAACAGAGCTAGAATAGAGTGAGCATAATATTGATGAGGTTTCGAATGGTGACGAAAGGACATTGATAAACCTAGTTGATCGGCTCTTTAGCTGAACGTTAAACAAACAATCAGTTAGTTAATTGGTTAACTGGTTAACCATTTGGCTAATAGAAAATAAAATAACAAGTGAAGTAGGACTAGAGTATGTGTGTATTATGGTCATAATGTCCCACTCGGGGTACAACAAAATATGCTTCAACATACGAGTTCACCTCAATAATCGTGCAAGCCAAATACAAAATCGAAATTTAAATATATTCCTATTAAATATGGTAAAAATATGATCTTTATTTCAGAAACCGGAATCCAAGTCTTAGATATAGTGAACTGGATTGCTTTTATATACCTTTATTCTTTTACTCTTCAGGGGCCACAGAGTGGAAGAAATGATAGAAAACCAGATTATATGGTGGGGTTCATGTTTGCTTTTGTGGACTTAAGATCGCTGAAAGTACCAGTGATATAATCGGGGAGATTCAACCTGTTTTACATTTCTTGTACAAATTTGTGGTAATGTGTCATGTTATATTTGTATTTTCTCACTTTTCTAACAAAAAAAGAAAAAAATTTATTATTATTATTATTATTATTATTATTATTATTATTATTATATATTTGACTTTTGCTTTGTATTTGTACACGTTGGTTCCAAGTCTCACCCGGAGACCTCAAGAGACAACAGCTAGAAGTTCAAGTTGGTGTTATGACTAGGGTGTCATATATTTGGTTTTGTACATATTATTTTTCTAGAGAACGTTTAAGAAAACAGCAGAAAATTATAAGCTTATTGTAAATATTAATGTTATTATTATTATTATTGTTCAGTAGTTTTATTTTTATAACGTGCTTTCACTTCACTACCGAGCGCAGCTCTGTGCGCCTTGGGTATGTGCTGTGGTTTGCTGTGGTGCTCTTATGTTTACTGTATTGAAAGTGTTTTGCGTAGAATGTGTGCAGTACCCAGTAGTGCAATTTTCTGTATGTTATATATATTTGTAAGTCCTGCTGGTGTTATGCCTAGGGTGTCATATATTTGGTTTTGCACATAGCATTGTTCTAGAGAATGTTTAAGAAAACATAAGAATATAATGATTTTGTTCTAATTATTATTATTATTATTATTATTATTATTATTATTATTATTATTATTATTATTATTATTATTATTATTATTATTATTATTATTATTATTATTATTTTTATTATTATTATTATTAGGGCGACAACCTGGTAGACCTCTTAACATGCCTAGCAAAATGCTTGGTGGCATTTTGCCCGTCTTTGCGTTCTGAGTTTCAATTTCGTCGAGGTGGACTTTGCCTTTCATCATCTCGGGATCGATGAAATAAGTACCAGTTGACCACTGGGGTCGATGTAGTCGATTTACCTTCTCCACCGTAATTACTAGCCTTGTATCAAAATTTGAAACCAATACCATTTAGGTATTTAAGGTGGCGAGGTTGTAGAGTTTCGGATAAAATGCTAAGCAGTGTTCTTTACTGAGTTCAAATTTCGCCGCGGTCGACTTTATCTTTATTCCCTTTAAGGGGGTTAAAAAGATAATAATTACCAAATAATTACTGGGTTCGATGTAATAGTCTATTCCTCCACAACAAATTGCCGCCCTTGTGGCAAAATTAGAATGAATATTATTTATTTTATCGGAAGGAAAACTAATTCAGAAATAAAATAAATATTACGTGTCGATCTATTTTGAATTGCAAGAAAAAGGCTGAGTTTCCACTTTTGTCCATGGAAAGTATTTCTGTTCTGAACCAGTTCTGAACAGTTACAAAACGACAAACACACACCACGTCAATATACTGCGCAGAATATGAGATGGTTTATATAAGTGTATGAATTCTTTAGAGCATTTATGAAAGGTATTCGTGCGTTAGATTGTATACACGAATGCTTCCTATTTATTGACCTTCCGTTCAGTTGAATCCATTGAAATTGCTTTTTGTTCTTCAGCGTTCTGTTGTCTTGGCAACTATTCCATTAAAAACAGCAAATGGTAAAAAGCACAGCGATAGCAAAATATAGCAAAAGAAAACAAAAACAAAACACTCAAACGCACAAAGAAAAAAATTGTGCCAAAATACTAGTAATACATTCTTCAAATGTTGATAGAAAGATGGTGCATGTTTAATCCCAAAATATAGTAACATTCTCAAGGGGAATGTGGTTTACATTGAAAAAGCGACAATATTTTGGCCTTAAAAATATTTTCTGTTGAATTACTGGACAACTTACACAAGAAAAAACAGTATGTACATACATACATACACACATACATAATACGTATATATGCATTTATATATATATATATATAT
>NC_068984.1:136540726-136545210 GCF_001194135.2 Octopus bimaculoides | reverse complement strand
TATATATATATGTATATATATATATATATATGGTTATATGTGAACATATCGTTCTATTGTAATGTCGATTAATTCAAACGGAAAGTATCATCAACAGAGAACTTGTGCGGTGTGTTTGTTACACCTGAAAATGCAATAGAAAATAGAAATAATAATTGGCTACATTTTTGCTGTGGAATACTTATGTGTATACGATGGGAAAGGCAGCTGTTTTGCAAATTCTCTGATGCTACTAGAAATATGACAGCCAATAACTGGAAAACATTAATTTTATTTTCGTCAGTTGTTATTTTGTATTTCAGGTTTTATACATCACATCCTAAACAAAAGTATGTGTAAATTTTGATCGGCCTTTTCAAACAACTACACAATCATTTTATGTATATCACAAGGATCCATAAGAGTAATTAAAACCGCGATATTCTTCTTTTTAACCAATTTCAGTTCTTATTTCTCCTCGCATTAATGTTCTGTTCTGCGTTCTTTGCCAGCTCACCTACATTTTTGTTGGTTCAGAGATCCAAGCTGAAAATTCACTATTGTGTTTCGTACAATAAAAATGTACGATTGTTTGAAAACATCTCAGGAGTAACTGAAATGTTGTTTTTATAGATACACACTCGCGCGCAGCAAACAGAAAACAGGTATGGCAACAAGAGAGCTCCCATGCCGTTGCCATTCCTTAACTCATACCCTGCCGGTTTATAAAGCCAATATATAAAGCTATTGCGTACACAATGCCTAGCCAAATAAACGGGGTAGTCATGACGGGATGGCACTTGATCACAGGTCATCTTAATCAGGCACTACGTAATGTTAAACAATAACGACAAGCAGCACGGACTTTCATACCCATAGGTTATAAACATGGATTCTTGTGGTAACAGGTTAACCTACCATTTTGGAGCCGTTGAGATCAAATTCCCTGCTTGAGGATTCATTCCTCAACCTTTTCCCATTAATCTCGGCGGCCATATAAAGAGTTATGAGCAGTAACCTTCCTTCCTAACTAAAAAGAAAAAACCCAAAAGGTTTCGAAGCTTTAACCCTTACTTCTAAAACAAGTTAATAAGTTTGTTATACAACATGCCACTGGCGTATGTAAATATAGTGGAGGCGCAATGGCTCAGTGGTAAGGGCAGCGGACTCGCGGTCATAGGACCGCGGTTTCGATTCACAGACCGGGCGTTGTGAGTGTTTATTAAGCGAAAACACTTAAAGCTCCACGAGGCTCCGGTATGGGGTGGTGGCGAATCCTGCTGTACTCTTTCTCACCACAACTTTTTCTCATTCTCTCTTCCTGTTTCTGTATTTTAAAGGGGACAGCCTTGTTACATACTGTGTCACGCTGAATCTACCCGAGAACTACGCTAAGGGTAGACGTGTCTGTCAATTTCACGAACAGAACGTGGAGTTAATTTCAGGAACAGGCTCTTCCGTTGATTGGATCAACTGGAACCCGCGTCGTCGTAACCAACTAAGTGCCACGATGTAAATATAGTTGCTACAACTGTGGTTAATAGTACAGAAACACATAATCCTAACAACAACTCGTCTCAGATATTAATCAATTTCGCTGTTCTTATAATATAAATATATTGAAAGATGTAATAGAAGTTGTACATTTATGAACACCTGGTAAAGGGTTTGCAATTTTGTAACCCAACATATTATTTATCGGTTGATTAATTTTTTTTTTTCTTAGTTCCACTTGACGAAGTAAGCATAATATTGGCTCAAAGACGTAGCAGGAACAATCACACGGCGGCTTTATTCAATAAGACAACAAGCAGTTCAACAGAATTTTCCAGACGAAGCAATTATACCGACGTTTAAACTAAATAGTCAGATATAAACACGGAGACATGTACGTCTGCACACACATACGCGCGCGCGCGCACACACACGCACGCACACACACACACACACACGCACGCACACGCACGCACGCACACACACACACACACACACACGCACACACACACACACACACACATACACATTTAAGAATCTGCATATTTGCAAAATTTTAAAATGGTAAATTCTGTCTGAACAGTGGAATGGTGTTATCGTATATTTCTTCTAAGACACATTCGCAATGTATCAAAAAATCTTTGGGCATTTGGCTGTCTTAACAGACGCCGAACACCTGTCAGCCTAATAAATTATTTCGAGATGCAATTTAGATTTGTGGAATATTCCGCAGCTCTTCATTTGATATTTCTAAGGAATAAAGCGATTTATTTCTCCTCTATTACAACCATTCTATAATTGGATTGTCTGAGGCGCTACTATGCTAGCCGTTACAGTATTTTTCATTAACGCTTTTACGTCCAAGTTATTATATGTTGCTGTCATGATCAAAAGCATGCAAGCTGTCACCATCTCTCAGTCCTATTATTTCAGACATACTCTATCTAGAACCGCGTTATCTAATGTGTAATTCCTTTTATAAAATAGCAAGACGTGATTTAAGAGTGTTTCGGTTATTCTGTGTCGTATGTCGAACTACCGAGTAGTGACTCCCTCATTAGCTCCCTACCACATGCTAAGTCAGTAATCATATGATTGCTACTAGTAAATGCTGTAACATTTAGTGAATAACGATCTGATCCAAATTTATCATACATCCCCATGGATGGTATTACCATTGTGGAAAAGTTTTTCCTTAATGTCCTTAAAGAAGATTAACATCATCCTTGTTCAGCCAATGCAGTAAATTGCAATCACTATTCGAATAATTATTCACCTCCAAATCAACTGACCATTTTCACTTTCTCTCGGTTAATCCTTGTTGTCTTCTGCTTCAATGTGCGATCAAGCGATCAAATTCCACTCCAAATGATAGAACTTCAGATTATTTTTCCCACCTTGTTGCATCTTTTATTAAAAGAAAACATTTGCTCTTTTTTGTGTGTGTAGTTTTTAATTAATTCTTGGTGACATATAACATGTATTGCATTTAAATGTAGCGTGATCATTGCCAGAGCAGCTGTCTGGCTTCCGTGCTAGTGGCCCGTGTATAGCACCATTTGAGCGTGATCGTTACCAGCGTCGCCTTACTGGCACTTGTGCCGGTGGCACGTTAGAAAATCATTCGAGCGAGGTCGAGCGAGGTCGTTGCCATTGCCACTGGACTGGCTCTTGTGCAGGTGGCACGTAAAAAACACGTCTCAAGTTTGATATATTTGCTTTCAGATTCATTTTCATTATTTTGCTGAATGAAATGACAAAGGAAACTGCACAGAAATATATGCAACTCATCACATTATATGCCTGGTTTCTTTTAAGCTTTTGGGGTTTCATTTATGTATATATTCAACACACTTTGACTATGGGCGTTATATTTCTTATAAAACTATCTCTCAACTGTAGTGTAAATTCCTGAGTATAGATTTTTGTGCGCTTGAAAAATATTAATCGTCTGAGACCGGAGAAACACATTTTCCTCGTTACTTCTATTTTTGCTTCCCGTCGCTTTTAAAGTCTGTAAAGTATTTTATTCGTGGATACTATAAAGTTCATTTCATTTTGAAAAAAATATTTTTTATTTTCTATTTTTTTTAAATAATTCATTACAGACCATTCTTCGATTATTGATTTTCAATTAATTTTCGATTAAAACCATACTTTTTTTTTATCGCAGGATTAATCGTTGCACATATAATAACCTCAATCAAATGAAACAGATAAATATGATTTTAATATTTTCAACTCTGAATTTCTGATGAGACATGCGTTATCATTTATTTCCGGTGGACTTCAAACTCTTGACAAGCATTAGTGTAATTAATGACTGTATCAAAAGATTGTTGTTATTTATGCTTGTTTTCATTTCTGTTTTATAATTTAACATTGTATCAGACAACTCTAAGTGGTTAGTTATATGAAAGAATCAATCAACAAAATTTTGCTATTGTTAAAAAAATCCATTTCGGCTGATTAAGCAAAGTGATTTTGTAAAGAAGGATAAAGCTATGTTATCATTTAAAACTCTTCTGAAACAATAGCTTAGAGAATCTCAGAATTAAATCCACGAATCTGTCAAGTTAGGCAGACATCTGGTTACATTTCTTTCTTCATAAATACAAGGACAAAAGGCTGCCGGTCAAATGTCCATGTCACTCTGAACTTAATATCTGGTGTGTAATATAATATAAACTACTTTCATTTAAATCGTTATATCAAGAAGTAAAAACAAACCAGGAGAACTGTATTTCTAAGAAGTTTTGGAATGATTAATTTGTATTTATATTATTCTATTATAGCTGTGACAAAATTGAAGGCATAATTTATTGTGTACACAACATTTATTCATATGACAATTGGTTAATAAATTATGGAACGAAATTAAAGACATAATATTTTATAGACAGGACATTTATATTATTTATATCATTCGCCGAACAACTGCAAAACAAATATTTTAAATTAAGCGATATATATATGTATATATATATGTGGGGGGGGGAGTGTGTGTGTGT
>NC_068984.1:136534726-136540390 GCF_001194135.2 Octopus bimaculoides | reverse complement strand
TATATATATATATATATATGTATATTTGTGTGTGTGTGTATTTATGTGTGTGTCTGTGTGCCCCCCCCCCTTTTAACAGATTTCACTATTTTGAAAGTATTCCATTCACATCCGAGTTTTATTGAACAGCTATTGATCCTGAGATATTCAAACTGCGAAGTGACTACAGAAATTTCATCCATCTTGGAGGAGCTACAATATTCGTTGGAACAACTTTTCTCATATCTGAACAGCTTATGAAAATGATGAATTAATATAAACTTGTAAGTAATCAATAGATCTGTCATCGCGAATAAAAAAAAACGATCATATTAAATTTACAAAACAATGTTTGGTGGATTCACTGGAATCATTTGAAAACAAATTTCAGTTTTAGAATATATTGGAATTTAACTCAGTATAGTTTTCTTTTGCAAATATTAAGTTACATTGTATAATATATATTTATAAGCAGCAAAACTTTTTGAACAGCCGTTTGCTTCCAGAGACCAAACATTATTGCATTGCTGTACGAAACAATGGCGTATAAATCATAATAAGAAAAAGCTAAAAGGCTGCCGGAAATCCAGACAAAAGAAATAATACGTTATTCTGACTCAGTATGAAAAGCTCTCTTTTTCTCCCTCTTCTGTAGTAGTTAGATGTTTGTTATTTTCACTTTCTTCTTTTTAGGAGTGACGTTGATAGGGGTTCTTCATATACTAAGGAAATTTGCCAACCAAAATATTTTGCTTCCGGAATTTGAAAAATGGTTCAATATAACATCTATAAATTTTTTTCAATATACGCTTTATTTTTCGTTTGGTGAAATCTCTTTCACAATATATTTTGTGGTGTTTACATAAATATTTCAGTTTAGGCAACATAATTTATTCGAAAGACACCCTACTAATCATACCTTTTAGTAATTAGATTTAATTTCCGTTAGGTGTAAATATCCTACATCTCCGAAATATTGGAGAGTTAAACTTGTTTTTCTCTGGACAGAAGAAAACAATTATGACACTGGAGCTTCTGCTGCAAATGATTATGATGACGGTGATAACGATGGAGTGGATATGGTGGTGATGGTGATGGTTATATACATTGCAGTGTTAATGGAGGTGATGATACCGACGACAATGTTGATGGTGATGCATTCAAGGCCACTATTAACATAAAAATTAATATTCCTGACCACGATTTGATTAATTATAAATATTATTGTTTTCCTTTTATCGTTGCGTTTTTGATATATTCTTTTTAGCTACCATGTTGTTAGCGTTATGTAATTCCTAGTGAGCCCTGAAAAAGCAGACCCACGTTGAACTATTCTCTGGACAATCCGCATATATAGTTTTCAAATATAGTATATGTTGCGTCGACACCCCCAGGCGAAGAAGTAGGATCTCCCAAGACATATAAATAGAGGTAGTCTGGCCCTGGTAGGTGTGTTGAGTAACAGTCGAGTAGCAGTTGTGTAGCGGCTGAGTAGAGATCATCCGAGGGTGCTAGATAGCAGTAGCGTTGAGACATAACAGTATATTAGATCAAAGACAACATTATCAAGTGCATCATTTCTTCAGTAAGATTCGGACTCTGCGATTTGAGAGAAGTTTGGTGGCTATTTTCAGCATTTTTTCCAACGTCATTGAATCTGAAACTCATTTGTTTTTTTCCACTGATACTCACTTTTGATGTAGCCATTGTTGATGTAAAATTTCGGATTAAATTTGTTCAAGCAGTTTTATGATTCCGTTCGTGACCATCCTGGGTTTTTCTACGTGAAATGAACCCAGGATCATACATTCCAACACATCCTTTTCTAAAACGTGGGGCGGTGGTGGTTAAAGAAGATATGGTTGCTATTTCTAGTTGGTCTATTAACCAGGTAGAAGTTCCCAACCTTCTTGCTAGTAACAATAGTATTGATGGCGTGTAGGAGACTGATGTCCACTTCCGAGTAAGATCACTGTTGAAAAGACCTGTAAGTGATAGAACCGTGATCATCCAGTGACGTAATGCTGTGTGAGAGTATTTAAGCTAATATACCTTTTCCTTAATTAAGACTGCAGTATGTAACTTTAATTAAGTTTTATTGTTATATCTAGTAGGTCATCACATCGTATAGAAGCTTCTTTGTTGACACGTATGACGCCCTTTTATACGATTCCTTTGTTCACTAGTATGATGATAAATATTATGAATAATAAGCGTTATGATAATAAGCATTATGAATAATAAACGTTATGATAATAAGCATTATGAATGATAAACGTTATGATAATAAGCATTATGAATGATAAGCGTTATGATAATAAGCATTATGAATAATAAACGTTATGATAATAAGCATTATGAATATATAGATAATGTAAAGGTGCATGGTGAAGTGATAAGGGTATTGCACTTATGATCGTAAGATTGAAGTTTCGATTCCTGAACCGGACAATGCGTTGTGATCTTGACCAAACAATTTCGCTTCACGTTGCTCCAGTCCAATCAGCTGACAAAAATGGGTAATCCTGCCACGGACTGCCGTCCCACCCGGGAGGGAAGAAAATACGTCACAGAATCAGGGAAAACGGCTTGATGAGCCTAATCTCTGGAAGAGTATTGATACTTTTATTTTTGAATACATAAATGGTTGGATTCCATATAATATCATTGTTGGCGTTACTCGAATCGATAAAGACTCGCATGTTCCGAGTACGCTCTGTCGTTCAAATCTCGCCCGTGTACCACAAACAAACAAATCATTCCAATACGATGAATACCACCATATTTCCAAGAATCAAAACCTTACTCTCGTCTCAATTTCAAGATATTTACTCTTTTACGCTTTTACTTGTTTCAGTCATTTGACTGTGGCCATGCTGGAGCACCGCATTTAGTCGAGCAAATCGACCCCAGGACTTATTCTTTATAAGCCTAGTACTCATTCTACCGGTCATCTTTTCCGAACCGCTAAGTTACGTAAACACACCAGCATTGGTTGTCAACCGATGTTGGTGGGGACAAACACACACAAACACACACAGACACACACACACACACACACACACACACACACACACACACACACACACACACACACACACACACACACACACACACACACACACACACATATATATATATATATACGACAGGCTTCTTTCAGTTTTCGTCTACCAAATCCACTCACAAGGCTTTGGTCGGCCCGAGGCTATAGTAGAAGACACTCGCCCAAGGTGCCACGCAGTGGGACTGAACCCAGAACCATGTGGTTGGTAAGCAAGTTACTTACCACAAACCAATTCATGTTCATAGTCCCCCTCCACTAGCCTACCAACTTTATCGAACATCCCTATTCATATATGTTTTTCCAATGAGGTATGTTTTGTGTAGCTTGAGTACGTATGCGTTTCCGTATTTCGAATTAGAATACGTAGCTTAGATAAAACACTGTTCCAGTTGGGAGACTTTAAAAGTCCTCAGTTACAGAATTGTCCTATCAATTGATCCCATCTTCAGTCTAGCGAAACTAATAGGATTGCCGTTCATATTCATATCCTGCTTCAAATGGTAATTTTGGGAAAGAGCGAGTTCTATAGAAATGTAGTTTTTAAGGTACAGAAACCAGTATAAGAGGGTGAGATGAAACGTTGGTAGAATGTCATACGACCGCGTCTTCTAACATACTTATCATAGTCATAATAAATATATCTGTAAGCTCCTGTGAGATATAGATTTCAAGATACAGAAACCAATACGAGTGAGTCTGAAGAATTTGTGGTGGTGGTGGGGAGCAATGTTTTGTTATATTAATTTATTATATTAGTCTTATTGGCACAAGTGTTTATTACATTATTATTATCTATCAGTTTTCTTGGCACATATATTTATCATCATCCTTATCATCATCATCATCATCATCATCATCAAAATGCCTAGCAGGAGTTCTTCCGGATTGACGTTCTGTGTTCGAATGTTAGCAAAGTCGATTTTACTGTTGTTTCTTTTTTTTAGGGGCCGGGGATTCGATAAAATAAGAATCACCAGTTCAAGACTAGGATAGGTCTATGCAATCGACCTATCCCCGCCCTTAATATTGCTAACTTTGTGTTCAAATTTAAGGTTATGAAGACGAAATGTTGGCAAAATTATTAGCAAGCAGTGAAAATTATATAAGCGGCAATTCGTCCGCCTTTACGTCCCAAGTTCAAATTCCGCCGAGGTCAACTTTGCCTTTCATCCTTTCGGGGTCGATGAAATAAGTACCAGTTACGCCCTGGTGTCAATGTAATCGACTTATCCCGCGAAATGATGGCCTTGTCCCAAAATTTGAAATCACCACCACCACCACGACCATCATCATCATCATCATCATCATCATCATCATCATCATCATCATCATCATCATCATTATTGAGTGAGATAGCTGCGCATGCCAGCAAAGTGTCTCTGAGGTACAAATGTACCAATCATGACTATCCGTTTGATAAGAGTACACCAGGCCCATGCTTCACAACCATATGTGCGCGACATGGCGACCTCATATCAAGATAAACAGCGCATGGCCTTGCAGATTGGGCCCGGTTAGAATTTTCTTCGGGTCGAGTAGTTCATCCCACTCAAAATGTCCCTGAATAAGGTTTGTTTAAGGATGTAGGACAAAAAAAAACAAACATGTTTTTAGAGGTTAATTATTCAAACCACAAAGAATTCCTCACAACACACGGCTATGATGCCCTCTCCACTCTCAACTACTTTTGCTCGTGATCAGAGATGCACATATTGTCAGCTATCATGGGACATGTTCATCTGGTTATGGTCAAACAACTGATCAGCGAATCTATAGTATTGAGCGGAATATTTGCTGTAGCTCATCTTTTACGCCAAGACAAAACAATGTACATAATAACACTTCCAATCAGTTAAGATCAGGAGCCGTGAGAGACAGTGCCTGGTTTTACATCAGCGCAACGATATTAATCTGATTGGCATATGGGTTTTAATATTATCATTTATTATATTTGCTTTATCGTCACATACTTTCCAATACACTATCGAGCATGGCGGCTGTAAACCTCACCAGGTGATGAAGTTAAAACGGCTTTGTCAGAGATTTAAATTCCTCACAATATCATATCCGGCTCTTCATAGCGATTTCAAAATCAAATTATAACAGTCAGTCTTTAACATCCCAATTCCTACACAATGGGAAGCCACCGACATTACAAGATGGAGCTTCTTCTGCTAGAAACGGCAGCCAAATCGTCCTCTAAATACATCTTACTATCTTAGAAGATAACACAATGTCCTCGATTTTATGTAAGTTATGTTTGAAAACAAGATTGGATCGTTACTGTTAGGAAGTCTTTGAATAAAAGTGTTCTGGACCAGCGTTTTATCTGTAGCTAAACAATAATCTGTGAATGTACTTGACCCAGTGGTTAGTGCTTTGGGCTCATAATCATGAGGTAGTGAGTTTGATTCCCCGATCGGGCTGTATTTTTGTTTTTGAACTAGGCACTTTATTTTACGTTGCTCGTGTTCACTCAACATTAGAAAGGAGAGGCGACATCATTTTCCCTTGGGTAACATCAGTGGTGTGGAGAGGAGAACCTGATATGCATGGGTGTCTTCTGGTCTTCCATAAACAATCTTGCCTGGACCTGTGCTTCGGCGTGGGGGGGGGGC
>NC_068984.1:136532750-136533578 GCF_001194135.2 Octopus bimaculoides | reverse complement strand
TATATACAGGGAAAATTCACAGAAAAAACAAAAGACGAAGGCAGGTGGTGTAGACAACAAACAGGTGTATTAGTTTAACACTCAGGAAGTGATAAGAGTCTTTAACGTTTCGAGCCTACGCTCTTCCACAGAAAGGAACACAGAAAGAAACAAGGAGAGCAAATAAAGAGTGTATAGTAGCTAGCGATCTATCATGGGGAATGCCGGACAGAGGGCTCACACAGGAGAGCTAGGAAGAAAGGGAGATAATAAAGTAGTGGTAATCCCAAAACGAATGTGCGCGCTTGTGTATAAGAGAGTATGTATGTACGTGTGGAAGAGGGCTGGTGACCTTGACGTGTGCGTGTGTGTATATGTAGGTGTGCGGATGTGGGGGTGGGAAGTGGTCAGTGTTAGTGTGCGCGTGGTGGTGTGATGTGATGTGATGTGGTGTTGTGTGGTATGGTGTAGTGGTGTGTGGTGTGGTGTGGTGGTGTTGGGAGATGGGGAGGCGAGAGTGTGGAAAGCAAGGGTGGGGTGTGGGTTAGGTTGTGGGTGGGGGTAGAAATGGGTATGTGGGTAGGCTGATGGTGGGGGGTAGAGGTGGGTTATGTGGGAGTGAGTGTAACTGATGGGGTGGGTGGAATGGGATGGATAGGGAAGGTGGGGTTGGATTGTGTAGGGGTTGGGTGGGGTTACGAGGGAGGGATGACGACGAAGGGGAAAGGGAAAAGTTGGGTAGGAGTGAAGAGAAGTAGGAGTCGGAGCAAGAGAGGAGAGGTGGGTTGGAGGAAGTATGTGTGAGGGGGAGAGAGGAGAGGGGAGGAGGTTAGATGAAGAGGGGAGGAG
>NC_068984.1:136531893-136532740 GCF_001194135.2 Octopus bimaculoides | reverse complement strand
CGGAGCAAGAGAGGAGAGGTGGGTTGGAGGAAGTATGTGTGAGGGGGAGAGAGGAGAGGGGAGGAGGTTAGATGAAGAGGGGAGGAGAGTTGAGCCCATGTGGCGAAAAGGAGTGAATAGAGAAGATTAATCCCTGTTCCCGGCGCAAACTGGAGTCCGGATGGCCCCTGTGCAAGGACAATCCGAACACGGAGAGCTGTTGCAAAGAATGACCGGTAGAGCGGAAATGGTGCGAGACCGGGGTGTCATTGCCGAGTCGGATGTCTCGGAGGTGTTCCGCGAACCGGTCAGCCAATCGGCGTCCCGTTTGCCCGATGTATAGAGAAGGGCAGAGAGAGCAGGAGACGCAGTATTTTTCAGGTTTTCACATCAACGGCTCGGATCTCATCAAGCGTCCAACCAAGTAACCTAAATGTTGGCATGAGTATTGGCACTGTAAACACACTGTGGGCCTCTGTTTTATGGAATGCAGAGAGTTCTGAGGTTCAAGTTTTCTTTATTCGACTGTAATATGTATATATATATATATATATGTTGAACGTATCTTATCTCTCTCTTCTCTCTTTTCTCTTGTCAAAGAAAATATTTCTCCAGCGTTAGCTATTTTACCCTCGTTCTAGTCTAACGACCCTCCATGTTTGTTTTCTTTCGGTTTCCTTGTATGACTCCACTGTCATGTTTTCGTACCCAACTTTGACCGTCCCTAAATCTCAAAGTTTATTTTGGTACTTATGGGAGCAACTTTCTTCATAATTTCATATTGTTTACTGTTTGTGACGTCCTGTACCCATATATGCATACGTGTGTCTGTATATATATATATATATATATATATATATATATATAT
>NC_068984.1:136524865-136527365 GCF_001194135.2 Octopus bimaculoides | reverse complement strand
CTAGATATTCGTTTTCTATCTTCTCCATCACATTTAATGGTGTGTATGAAATAGTCACTATGTTTCCGGACTTATCGTCATTATCATTTTAGTCTCTTTACATTTTACTCAAAACTCCACATTCCAGTTTAATCTAGCGAGATAGTCATTGCGTAATTGAAGGCTACGATCCACTCTCCGACACCCCCGCAATCACTTCCATTTCACCATTACTTTTTCCTACCGTCGGCATCATCGTCGCCGCCATGTATCTCCAACAGTTGATTTTTAGTAGTTAATACGATAGATAAAGTTTTTATGACTGTTATTCTACGATGGACAATTTGTTATCACCTATTATTTTCAGTCAGAGATGGTGGATACAGCGTTGAAATAGAAAGATTATGTAAAAGAATTAGAATGTCGGAGAACGAGAGCAAGAGAAAGGATAGTTCGACCACGCATGTGTGGCATGTGTATGTCTGTGAGTGTATGCGTGAAAAAGAAAGAGACAGACATACAGGAGAGCAAGAGGATGATAGAGAATATACGAGAAAGGGAGAGAGGGAGAGAGAGAGAGAGTTTTACAGGGTAGATGGGTTGAAGAAAAATTTTAAAATTGGTGAAAGTGGCTAAAAGACAAAATGATAACGCGAAGCGCGTAGAGGGATACGAGGTGAAAGAGAACGATAGAAAGAAAGAAGGAGAATGACAAAAGAAAAATACGTCGTATACTGAGATTTATAGCATTCGGGTTATTATTAACCGATATCTGTTATTAAGTTGTGAATAAGTAAAACCATTAAGATATGACAGTTATAAAACGCGGCTTTTCACTTTGTAAAATTCTTCGTTGGGAAAGCAATCAATATATTCTACCGCAGACTAACATTCTGTTCGAAAGTTGCCAGTGGTAGGCTTGAAATATGTACACGATTCCAAAATCTTTTAGGAAGTATCATGGAGAAAAAAAAAAAAACAAGAACTTTGGCATTGGGGTATCCAATTGGTATGCTTCCTTTCATTGTATTTATATTGCTTATGTAATGGGCAAATTGCTACGAATATTGAATATCTCGCATGTATTATTACTTCTTCTGTCAAGGCAGCGAGTTGGAGGAATCGTTGGCACGCCTGACAAATTGCTTTGCGGCATTTTGTCTGTTTTATGCTCTGAGTTGAAATTCTGCCGAGGTCAATTTTTGCCTTTCATCCATTCGGTGTTGATAAAATCATTACCAGTCAAGTGTCTTCTACCGTAGCTTCGGGTCGACCAAAACTTTGTGAGTGGATTTCGTAGACGGAAACTGAAAGATGCCTGTTGTATATATATATGCACATAGGAAATAGTGACACAGCAAAGCACCAATGTTCGCTGGAAATAGCAGTTGATAACAACTATTTCCTATTTATAATTCAACCTTTATAGTGTTTATCGTTGAAAAATTATACTATTGTATTGTAATATTTATAATTTATATATATATAGTCACTATGAGGATACTTTGACCTCTTCTAGGGATATTTTTTCCAAGATACACTGGTTTAATATATTGTATTTTGAAGAGAGATTTCATCAATGAATATATTATATAGAATAAAAGGTATCAAATAGTATTAAGTTTGAAAACGGAGAGATCTAATGGATACAGATTAATTTATTTATTAATTAACTTCTTCACATACAATTGCTTCATTACTCAACCCAAATTAAAGTTACGAAACTTATATATATACGAGGTGTTGCTTTGTTCACGTAACAGTAACTTAGCTGTTTGGCAAAAGAGGACGACAGAACCAGTTCTAGACTTAAAACCATGCGTATAGGGGGCGAGTGTTTTGACTAAAACTTCAAGGCAGTGTCCCAAAGTTCCCACAATAAAATGACTGAATGAAACAAAGGATAAAATATATAAGGATGTCTTTTGTAAAGCAATTTTCGTAACAAGAATAAAGTATTTGAATGCCAATAACATGGAGTTATAATTATGTTAAGTCGACTTTAGAAGCTGGTTCCGATTTCCGTTGCTGTATGATATCTAATATTTTATAAAAGTTACTACTACCACACATTCACACTCGTTTCTCATGTTATAAATCATTATTAAAAGTGCGAAGAGGCTGAGTGTTGTTGGGAAATGGGACAAACTCCAATTGTTGATATTTTATCCCATTTACATATTTAATGCTTTTCTGAAGTGCACAAAAGTGACACAAACCACATTCTGTCAATTATAACGCTAGAGTGTAAAATATTCCCGAATTAGTTATTCTACAGTCATTGTCAAAAGCATTTCGTTTGACTTCTTATGTCAACCTATACCATAAATATAATCACAATGGCTATTATCCACATTTTAGCAGAATTTGGCATACATACATACATACGTACATACATACATATATATATGTATGTATGTGTGTGTATATACGTATATAAAGGTTATATATACATATATATCAACTATCTATCTATCTATATATATACGCTCATATGTATATATATATATATATATGTATA
>NC_068984.1:136520423-136524468 GCF_001194135.2 Octopus bimaculoides | reverse complement strand
TATATATATATATTCTTTTACTCTTTTACTTGTTTCAGTCTTTTGACATCAACATGAACAATCTGTTGTTATTGCGCAAAAGTGTCGTAAGTTCGAAACGTTGCTATTTCAGAAAACGAAAAGAAAAGATTCACCATTCCATAGCAAAATTGTTGTACTACACTTTGACAATTTTTGATATCTTGGCATCTGAAGCAGCTTAGTTTTGCCAAAAGAATCGGCTATTGCAAACAAAATTAAATATTGAAAAATAAACGCATTTGGCCAAAATTTGGACAGCAAAACCGTTGTACTACACTTTGATAGTGCTTAATATCTTGGCTTCTGAAGTAGCTGGAGATACGATAATTCGACCAAAAGAACCGGCAAATGCAAGCAAAAGTAAATATTGAAAAAAAAAAGCGCATTTGGTCAGATTTGGACATACGACAGTTTAACATATAGCAACGTATTATAGGTTAACTTCACTTTGAAGCCACACATCACATACATAAATGGATGATGTTTCAAAATGTATTGCTCGAATGACATCGTTTCGTTTACTTTCATTTCAATTTCTTTAGAGGTAAATGGAAGCAAACAGAATGAGATTTAGACGTGCTGTTATTGCTTTTATTGTTTCTCTTGAGCCTTAAAACGCATGATGCTGTGATTTAATGTCTATGATGTATAAGTGACCGAGATAATAACATTACTTTGCAGAGGGAGCCGGTCCGTTGCAGGGTAAAAACCAGTAATTTTTGAGGGGACAGGACAAATCGATTTCATCAATATCGGTACTTTACTGTTCCTAATATTTTATTGATCCCGAAGGGGGTGAAAAGCAAAGTTGACCACGGTGGGATTTGAACTCGGAACATAAAGATCCGGAAGAAATACTCCTAAATATTTTACCCGATGTAGTAACGTTTCCGCCAGTGCTCCGCTTTATTTTTCATACGGGAGAATAGATTTCTCTATTTCATATCATTACTATTGCTCAAATGGCTTTCATGATTGAATAATTTTGATACAGGGTCATAATATAAAGACAAACCTCGTACAATTCAGTTGTATATTTTGGTTACTGCATTTATCGACCGTGGATGGAGATAAAAAGAATTCTTAACTCAAGCGTAATTCATAAACAGACAATAAAAATTTATAGAAAAATGGTGAGGAATTATCTAGACTAACACTTGAACATTTCAGCCTCTCCACACTGGGGTTGATCATATTATCAATTTCAAAATGCACCACAAGGACATATACTTATAAGAAGTGTTATAAATGATCGAATTGTCTATCACCGTTACGTTAATGGTACGTATACGTCCAACTATAGAATAGCGATAAACAAAGCTATTCACGACAGATTTCAGACTTAAGACATAAACTAGTATAAATATATATTGTAAATTGCGAAGAAAAAAAAGGAAAGGTATAACGTTTCGGATGGAAAAACTTCATCAGATAGAAAAATGGTAACTGCTTAAGAAATCTGCTTAGAAACCGTGTGTGCCTTTCTTTCTCACTTTCTTTCTTTCTCTCTCTCACTCACTCACTCACTCACTCACTCACTCACTCTCTCATATGTATGTATATATATATTACTTTGTACTTGTTTCAGTCATTTAACAGCGGTCATGCTAAGGCACTGCCTTGAAAGGTTCCTCTTTAGTCGAACAAATCGACTCCAGAACTTTTTTAAAGACTGGTATTTATTCTATCGGTCTTTTGTAACGATTCTACTTGCTTGCCGCCTTCTTTGGACTTAATATCGGTTTCAAATTTCGGCACAAAGCCAGCATTTTCTGGGTAGGGATTGAGTCGATTACATCGACCTCAGTACTCAACTGGTACACTTATTTAACCGACTGCGAAAGGATATAAAACCAAGTCGATCACGTTGGAATTTGAACTCAGAATGTAAAGACTGACACAATTCCACTAAGCATTTTGCCCGGTGCGCTAACGTTTCTGCCACCTCGTCGCCATCAGTTCTACTCTAATATCATTTACATACTCTTTCTCTTTTACTATTTTACTTGCTTCAGTCATTTGACTGCGGTCATGCTGGAGCACCACCTTTAGTCGAGCAAATCGACCCCAGGACTTATTCTTTGGATGCCTAGTACTTATTCTATTGGTCTCTTTTGCCGAACCGCTAAATTACGGGGACGTAAACACACCAGCATCGGTTGTCAAGTGATGTTGCAGGGACAAACACAGGCACACAAACATATACACACATACATATACATATATATACGACGGGCTTCTTTCAGTTTCCGTCAACCAAATCCACTCACAAAACTTTGGTCAGCCCGAGGCTATAATAGAAGACACTTGCCCAAGGTGCCACGCAGTGGGACTGAACCCGGGACCATGTGGTTGGTAAGCAAGCTACTTACCACACAGTCACTCCTACGCCTGTATACATTATCATATTTCGTCAGATATGATGTCACTCATTCTGCATTATTTAAGTATAAGAGGTCTGTAAGTCCAGTCACTTCTGTTTGAGTAGATTTCTGACACAGAAGTGACCGCTTCAGTGGTTAAAATATTTATCAAAACGCAAACCAAAAACCACCTTCCTTGCTTCAGTAATAGAGGGTACTTGGATACAAGAGTCTATCAAACACGCCTGTTGGTTCCTACTGCGCTCATATGACAACCTTCCTGCCTTTTACTGTTGTTGTTAAGCCTTTGTCAGCTTTAATTGACCATAACAATGAGCCGTGGCCTTCCAGCTGTGCCTATCATACATCTATGTCTTTTTCAAACGGTCTCTTTTATAAACATAATGTATGTATTTATCGGGTCTACTTATCAAATATTAAGCAAATATCACGGATATTTGGCAACAATTTCCTTTCCAACGCATTGTGTAACCATGTGAACTTGAGGCCTAAAATCCTTATTTCAAATATAATATAGAGAACTAGTTAGAGATTTCTTCAACACATTTGTTACATTAGTAACTGTTCAGCAATACCCTAAATACTGTCCCCACTGGCCTGAGTTATATACAGTTGTATAGTTTCAGAGACAGAAATTTAATTACAGCTTCTAATATATATAATACTCCATCATTGTAGCGCCCAGTGTTCCAGTCAGACTATTGAATATTTTCAGATTGTTCTATTTTCTTCTTATTCATTGTATATCTCATGAGACACATCCGATACAGTAATTTACAGATTTCTCTCTCTCTCTCTCTCTCTCTCTCTCTCTCTCTCTCTCTCTGTCCCTCCTCTTCTTGTCTTCTCTCAGTCTTTCTCTCTCTCACATACACAAACATATCTCTTTCATATATTTCCCCTCAGTATTTCATTCTCTTCATCTCTTTTCTCTACTCTCCACCAAACCCGTACACACACACATAAACACACAGGCACACATGCACACATACACACATACTCACATACGCACACATATATTCTATTTACGTGTGTTTATATTTCTCTGTGTTTCAGCGGAAACAATGACTATCACGTGATATGAACAGCTTTGACTTACACAATTCATACATCTAATTACCAGCATGTCTTTAATACTTTATTTATATATCTATTTATTTATTGCAAAAAATAGACCGAATAGAAGTCAATGTTGAGGTTGTAATTGTGATTCGATCTCCCTCTAGGCAATTGTGCGTCACGTGTTCATTGAATACATTCAGAAAGCTATTGATCTCTTCTGATCAAATTAAGTCGTTTCTTTGCCCGCCTCTCCACACAGAATAATGGCGCTTTTCATTCACTATTGAAATCTCTCCGCATTGGTCAGCACGCCAGAGTAGAATTCTTGCATGCGGTATTATTTAGCAAAGAGTTTTATCCACAGAAACGAACACTACCACCGCGTAAGGTTAACAATCTCATAGCATATTGAATTTTTATATGAATATATGCATACATACATACATACATACATACACACACACACACATATATATATATATATATATATATATACATATATATATGTGTCGACATATATAAATGTGTGCATATACATGTTTATATCTATCTATCTATCTATCTATCTATCTATCTAT
>NC_068984.1:136517503-136520310 GCF_001194135.2 Octopus bimaculoides | reverse complement strand
ATATATATATATATATATATATATATATATATATATATACATATATATATGTGTCGACATATATAAATGTGTGCATATACATGTTTATATCTATCTATCTATCTATCTATCTATCTATCTATCTATCTATATATCTCACTTTCTTCCCCCTCTCTCTCTCTCTTTCTCTCTCTCTCTCTATCTATCGATACAATTATCTGTCTTTCTAAATATTCAGATATGCATGCTACAATGTTGTGAATGCATTTATGTATACATTCATTACATGTATATTTGAATATCCGATATATATATATATATATATATATATATATATATCGGAGATATTGAGCCCAATATACCAAATATACATACACGCATACAAAAATACATAATGCAAATATATATACATACATACATGCATACATACACACACACATATATAGAGATGGAGAAAGAGAGAGATGGAGAGAGAGAGAGAGCGTCATATATGGCTATATCTCTTATGTACGAATGGGTATTCAAATATTACACCTTATCTGCATGGTTAATATCACAAGGTGGAGCAAATATGCACGCACATATGCACACTTACTCGTCATACACACGCACAACGTTGCCTATATCTGTACATACTTACATATGTCTATAGGTACACACACACACACACACACACACACACACACACACACACACACACATATATATACACACACACACACATATATATATATATATATACATACATACATACATATATATATATATATATATATATATATATATATATATATATATATATATATATATATATATAATAATATTAGGGACAAAATCCCAAATTGTTTTATATATATATTTTATATATATATATATATTATATATATATATATATATACATATATATGCATATACCTATATACATACATATATATTTGTTTGTATATAAATGAATATTTTATATATGTGTGTGTACACGTACGAACATTCACGCACATACGCAAGCACATGTAAACACGTACTCGCGCACGTACCCACATATGTTTCCTTCTACGATGTTATATCTGCATGACTGATGACATATGGCAAGCAATTTAACAAACATAATTCATACACCGAAAAGGAAACAACATTGCCAACGTATATTTTTATCCTTTCTCGTCGAACCCTATTCCAATTGTGTCCCTCGGCCCTTATATATATATATATATATATATATATATATATATATATATATATATATATCTTCTTTAATCTTCAGTTTATTCCCCCTGCCTTGGTTATTCTACCTTGTCATCAACTCTTCTTCTTTTTTTTTTGTATATCACTAAACTTTCAGCACCCACCTCCAATAATAATAATAATAATAATAATAATAATAATAATGAGTACGAAAACAAACAACAACAAATGAACAGCAGCAACAAAAAATATGTAACCGTTACACCACCAGCGCCATCATGGCCACTAACGAAAGTGAATATCATTATTCCGTTTTTCAATCTGCTTGCTTTTCATTCGTTGCTAAGCTCTAGGCTCCAATTATATCTATACATATTGACACAGGTTTTAGTATTATTAAACAGCAGATTAGCCTTTTCGGAATTCGCTGATAAAATCTCACTGAATGCTATTTTGACCCGGTTTCAATAATACCTGCATTGCAAATGCTTGAACCCCGTAATTTTCGATATCGTCTTGGAGATTAATAATTGGTTTTGTGTGTATCTATTTATATTATTTATATTAACGTCATAGCGAAGGTTGTTGCTAACGGAACGTACATTCTAACCAATTGAATTTCAGTCAAGTCTTTTGATAATCGATTAAAAACTCTTTCAGCAACTACACTGACGCATTAAATATTCATAACTAATTAAAAACTCATTTAAAGTTTAAAGGGTTTGGGGCTATTTTAGTAGTTGATGTGACATATACAGCACTATTTCAAGTCATGGGCACAGTGGGTAATTATTCTGGGGGTACAACAGGGCTACAGGCCCAATTCTAATCTATGTATGCCGTGGCTGGCTGACAATAAATAAATTGCTATAGAACTCAGTGGATTGGTTTGACAAAGGGCTTATAATAATACTAAGATGGCGCTGGGCATATATAGCTTCTCTCTGTTCACTGATTCTTCCATCCTCAGAGAGAACTTAATGCGATCGAAGTTTTGTTCTCTCATTTAGTGTCTAAACCTTTCGAGTTTAAAATCTGCGGGGGCATGTCCTGCTATGCAGACCCGGCCATATCTGGAGAGATAATTCTTGATACAGTTCTTAACTTATCTCAGTCCTCAACAGTATTTTTTTTCTGATACTGGTGGTTGTCAGCGGCATCTTGTGAACGGAAAATTTGTGTTCTCATTATAAAAGATGGGATGGATATCCGACAATGAACTGTAGCAAAACGTGTGTCTCACTGTTGCAATATATTTGTCCTGTGCCATTAATACTCTTGAAGTGAAGACTGTAGCTTTGTTCCCCACGATCGATCACCTTCTAAAAGAATTCCTGCAAAAGCTTCCCATAGGCTATAATAGGCAACTGATCGAGTTGATAGGCTGCCAGAGTGCCAAGAGAAGAGTTGCTGTTTTATATCCTGTCATTGTTATCTATAATAAAATTATTTAACATTCATTGTTAGTCTACTCTGCAGTCTTAAGTTGTTTGATTAAGATTGACGTGTTATCAATAGATTTGTATGCCGCATCTTGTCATTCGACCGACTGCTTCTTATTGATGAGAGTTGAACTGTGGCTACACAACAGCACCCTTCTATATATATATATATATATATATATATATATATATATATATATATAT
>NC_068984.1:136514605-136516287 GCF_001194135.2 Octopus bimaculoides | reverse complement strand
ATATATATATATATATATATATACATATACATATGTATATACATATACATTCTTACCTAATTTTGACCTAAGAGAAGGTAAGCGTCTCTGTCTATCAAGCACCAGTATGGAAGAGGTATCAGATTTTTTTGCTGAAAACCATTCGGAAAAATGAAATTTTATGCTGTAATGGTATGACCTTGAAACAAAGAAAAAAAAAAAGCCCAACAACATTGCACAAATTTAACACCGTTGGAACAACATTCTGTTTTGTAGCTTCAATAGCATATCATTATGAATAAGATTTATGAAGGTGAATTTCCTCTCTTCAATAGCCAAAGAATGAAAGCAATGAAATTAGGATTTTGAATAGGAGGCAAAACGAATTTCAAGTATGATTTCATATCTTTAAAAATGTTGTATTAGAAAAGAAAAAACAAAAATGAATAAAATCACTGAAATGATTTTGATAGTGAGCGAGCACAGAAATATTTGCTTCTTGGTTTGTTGTAGGCATTTGTTTCTTTTGGCTTTCTATCGTTTCACCAGCTTGATAATCATTCATGGTTACAATAATAGTGTTTCTGTTCGGAGGAAGAACACCATAGATTCTGAGGCAGAGAAAAGTTGATGAAAACATCATGAGGTGTTTCACCCACTCTCCTACCGTTTCTGTCACATCATTGGTTTGAAATGAAACAATAATTCTTTCTAACATAGGCAAAAGTTCACACCATTCGGGGAGCGGTCATCATATCTAGACACTTTGGCATAGGGGACAATTCATTCTTCTGGATGACGAATACTATCCCTGATAATTCTTGCCATTAAATACAAGCCTAGTAAAGCAAAAAAAAAAAAAAAAAGAAAAAAAAAGGGTTTTCTTTGAAGAAACAATCTTTATTTTCTGAAACGTTAATACATACCACGTGGAAGATTACTACTTTATACATTATGGCGTCAAAACAATCTGGAGTCAGCCGTCGCCGATCGTGGAACTATCGTGATAAATTCCAGCGGACTTTCGAAATGAACCAAGATCTATACCAGGTCTATAGAAAGGCTAGATTAGATATTGCCATGTGCTTCACGAAGAGACTAAAAGTATATTGCGATAAGAAATACCCAACATACTCAAATTTTAGAGTGAAAGAAATTACACCAGCAAGCTACAGCTGCTGAGAAAAAGAAGTCATCTTTCCAAACAAAATCCCTCACCCAAAATGTGAAGATAGTAATGCTTGTATTGACAACACAGAAAACCTTTTCCATGAGGAGACTGAACGGTAAGTTACTCGACCAAGACGAGCAGAACAATAACAAATCGCTGCCTTTACATGGATTTGATCTTACAGAAACAACTAAGGAATGAAGGCACTGCATGGAAGACCGATCTCGACACGAGATGCGAAAAAGACCACGCCGACACTATGAGGGAAATTGCGAGAGATCAACATACTCAAATTCAAACAGACACGAGGAAAATGATTGGACACTACTACCACCACTACAACCACCGCGACCACCACCACTACTACTACTACAGCCACCACCACAACCACCGCCACTACTACTACTACTACTACTACTACTACTACTACTAATACTACTACCACCACTACAACCACCGCCACTACTACTACTACACCCACCCCACGACCACCACCACTAATACTACTACAGACACCACCACGACGACCACC
>NC_068984.1:136512347-136513840 GCF_001194135.2 Octopus bimaculoides | reverse complement strand
GAAGAAACAATACAAGACATATTCTCCCCACTTTCTAAAGATTTTGCCGACCCGACCCACGCTGCCTTTCGTAAATAACGGTTTCGAAAATTGGTGAAATTCTTGGAACTTTGAGAGGAGTGATGAGTGGTTGGGGTGGGGGGAATGATTAAAGCGATTCTAATTATTTGAATTAGTTCTTATTTTATCGATCTCAGGACGGATGACACGAACCGAAGTTGACATCATTTTGTCTGCTTTTCTGCCAGTCCAGCACTCTAACAGTAGGAGTAATGGTAGTAGTAGTAGTAGTAATAGCAGCAGCAACAACTGTAGTGGTAGCAGCAACAACGATAGTAGTAGTATTATAGTATTAGCAGCAGCAGCAACAACAGTAGTAGTAGTAGTAATAGTAGTAGTAGTAGTAGTAGTAGTAGCAGTAGTAACGGTAGTAGTAGTAGCAGTAGTAGCAGTAGTAGTAGTAGTAGTAGTAGTGACAGTGGTAGCAGTAGTATTAGTAGCAGCAGCAGCAGCAGCAGCAGCAGTAGTAGTAGTAGTAGTAGTAGTAGTAGCATGGTTGCAATAGTAGTAGTAGTAATAATAATAGTAGTAGAAGCAGCAGCATCATCATTTGTTTTTATTTATTCATGCTCCCCTTTTAGAGCCTAGCCAGGCTCATGGGCCCGGTTACCCAGTTGCTATGGCGTATGTGTCCCACCCACTCCCAACTGGACGGGACGCCAGTCCATCGCAGCGTCACTCAAGAAACAGGAAGAAAGAGTGAGAGAAAGTTGGGAGCGAAAGAGTACAACAGGGGGCGCCATCCACCCCCTGCCGGAGCCTCGTGGAGCTTTACGTGTTCTCGTTCAATAAACACACACAACACCGGGTCTGGGTAATCGAAACCGCGATCCTCCGACCGCGAGTCCACTGCCCTAACCACTGGGCCTTTGCGCCTTCACAGCATCATTACTGGTAGTATTATTTACTTTTGTGCAGCCATAAGGTCTGCTTTCCTTGAGGAGTCTTTCGTTTATTCTAATATTTCATTGTGATATTTTCCCTCGTCTCTTTTCTTGCCTTTCTTGTATTCTTGGCAAAAGGAGACATTTCCTCTCTCGACAAAGTTCATCCATGGCTTCTACATTTCTTTCAACCATCTGAAGTTCTGCTCTTTTCCTTTGACTTCCCACGTTAACAAATGACAGTTGAGTTGGTGCTGTTGCTGTAACTATTGAAGTTTTAGATCTCATTACTTTATTATATATATATATTTTTTTGTAAATTCTGTTTCTCGTTTGAAAATAATTTTGTTTATGAATTATATTTTTTTTCGTTTGAAAATAATCTTATTTATAAAGTCTGTTTTTTTTTTGTTTTTTTTTTCATATCTCGTTTGAATATCATTTGTTTACATTATGATCACAAATGCTCCTTCCACTGAGGCGAATACCTCTTTCTGCTACTTCGGAGGTCGCCATCTTAAAAATGTCTGAAAATATTCCACTGGAAAA
>NC_068984.1:136511054-136512134 GCF_001194135.2 Octopus bimaculoides | reverse complement strand
AGTACTTATTTTTTACTGCAAACATTCCAAAGGTCTTCTGGTAATAATAATAATAATAATAATAATAATAATAATAATAATGATAATAATAATAAATCAGTAAATATAAAGACTTGCTAATAGAAATTGAAAAAATGTGGCACCTCAAGGCGACTACCGTACCAATGATTATAGGATCTCTAGGAATGATTAAAAAAAGTGTACCGAAACCTATTTGAAAATGATACCAGGCTTACCATCCCTACAGGAAGGGGAAAAAATTGTGTTAACTGGAACGACTCATGTACTGAGAAGAGCATTATCGCTGTGAAAACAACATCCATTCATGAATTTATTTATTTATTTATTAATTTTTAAAAATACATATTTTACCTCTGAATTTGCGTGTGTAAACTGGGGATGCATACAATGAGCTTCTCTGCCCATATCAAATGGGTAGTCATGATGGGTATACTGGGCTTCGTATATTTTATCCCAGTGTCACTTTGATGGCATGCACTACTCACTCAATAATAATAATAATGATAATAATAATAATAATAATAATAATAATAATAATAATAATAATAATAATAATAATAATAATAATAATAATAATAATAATAATTAATAATAATCCTTTGTACTGTAGGTACAAGGCCTGAAATTTTGGGTGACGGAACCTATCAATTTCATCGACCCAAGTGCGTAACTGGTACTCATTTGATCGACCCCGAAAGGATGAAAGATAAAGTCGATCCCGGGGGATTTTGAACTCAGAACGTAAGGATGGTGAAAATTCCGCTAAGCATTTTGCCCGGAGTGCTGGCAAATCTGTTAGCTCGCCGCCTTAATAATAATAATAATAATAATAATAATAATAATAATAATAATAATAATAATAATAATAATAATAATAATAATAATAATAATAATAATAATATATACAACGCACAGAAGGTGGCAGGGGTCTTATACAGCTAGAAAACTATTATAAAATAACCACCATAGGACTGCAAAAATACCTACTCCAGAAGCAAGGGAAACTAATACAAATAGCCACAAAACACGAGCAAAACAAAAAACTGTTTTCAGTATTTA
>NC_068984.1:136509247-136510110 GCF_001194135.2 Octopus bimaculoides | reverse complement strand
AGAGATAACTCGAATGTGGAGTCTAAAAACAGAAACAATTCCTATCATAGTAGGTGCCTTAGGTATAATTAAAAAATACTCAGACAAATACATAACAAAAATACCAGGACTTACAAATATATGTAACATACAGAAAATTGCACTACTGGGTACTGCACACATTCTACGCAAAACACTTTCAATACAGTAAACATAAAAGCACCACAGCAAACCACAGCACATACCCAAGGCGCACAGAGCTGCGCTCGGTAGTGAAGTGAAAGCACGTTATAAAAATAAAACTACTGAACAATAATAATAATAATAGTAATAATAATTATTATAATAATAATTCTTTCTACTATGGGCACAAGATCTGAGATTTTGTGGGGAGTGGTGTAACTGGTACGTATTTTATTGATGAAAGGCAAAGTCGACCTTGGCGGAATTAGAACTCAGACCCCAGATTCAGTCCGTTTAGGTTCACTGCAGGCGCCTGGTATTCACAAGCCTCAGTAATAGCGAAGTATCGATGATTACCGCCCTTGGATTCGATCCAAGGCAAGTTGCCTGGCCTGATCTGTGACGTTTAGATGTTAAAGCACCCAGCGTTATCAAGGAGTTCCTAAACGCTATCCCGTACCAAATTCGGCAATAAATAAAACACATACATTGTATATATGCAATCAGTAATGAAACAAGTAAAAGGCGAAAGATACAAGATAGTTATAACGTACTAGAAAGCAACAATTTATCTTTTATCTTTTGTCCTTTGTTGTTTCAGCATTAGACAGCGGCCATGCTGCAGTACCATGTTGAGAAATATTTGCCGAACGAGTATATTTTTTAAAAGCCTGGTACTTATTCTATATATATATATATAT
>NC_068984.1:136507694-136508948 GCF_001194135.2 Octopus bimaculoides | reverse complement strand
ATATATATATATATATATATATAAGCAATGTTAATTCTCTAAATGAAGTATTAACAGTAACTGCACGATAAAGTGTAGTATATTGCCACTTAAGTGTGGCTGACCCCTAGGGGTGGATGTTACTGTTGCTTTTAGCCCCAGGAGGACATCTCCTCCAGCTGGCTTATCGACACACGACTGTGTCCTGTTTGCCAAGGGAAGTTATCCCTCTCACCACGATCTGCAGCACGAACGGATCCGGATTTCAGGGTTATTTCCCTTCGTCGGCGTTCGATAGCTACTGACCGTGGTAGCTATCGAACCTGAAGAGTTAATTACCTATTTCTGATGTAACATCACGAAAGGATTCGCATTAATCCTGCAGATCTTTTTTTTTTCGCTATACTATCTATATATATATGCACGTGAGTGTTTGTGTGTGCATGTGCGTATGAAATACATATGTAATCTCTCTGTTCCCACTCATGCTCACGCATGCACCAACGTACATGTATAGACGTCGGTATTTTTTTGTCGACGTATTCTATTTGACCAGGGCTTGAAATTATCTATGTTGTTAAATATGAATGTTGCTTGTTTGTGGTACGTATTTCTTGCATGTAAAAATGATGTTCAATAGATTTTCACTCAAAAGCAAAATTCTGTCCTACCTCATATAACTTCAGTTATATATTACGCATATTAGAAATCCATGAATTATCATAATATATAACCTTTTATAGTTTAGAAAATATATTACAGATCATAAGAAGACACGACTCGCGTAAATGTATTGCATATGGAAAGCAAAATATTATTGCTTGACTAAGACTAGCTTGAGGTTATATAAAACGGGGAATTCATCATGAAAGTGTTTGGAAAATATGAAATTGTGGGGAAAAAATTACTTGTACCAAATCATCTCTTTCTTTAATCTAAACTGTATTAAAACTTCAAACATCATGGTAGACGTTAAAAAGTTAAAAAGTAACGGCGTAATGATAAATCATTGAAAACACAACAAGTCTGCCTAAACCATAATCGAAGTGTTTATTTTAAGCTAATATAGCAAAGTTAAATGATCAATGAAAGAAAGACATCTGTTGGTAAAGTTAATGAATTTCTTTCTTATAATATTGATGTTGATATTCAATTATCATTAAATATTGTTGTGACTCAGTATTTGTAAATTCATATACGCACGAAAGCATGCACGAGTACACCTCCATATATATATATGTATATGTATGCACACACATACACACGTTCATATAT
>NC_068984.1:136504348-136506717 GCF_001194135.2 Octopus bimaculoides | reverse complement strand
CACACACACACACACACACACACACACACACACACACACACACACACACGAACAAACTAAGGCAGAGTATTTTTATTTTAGGGAATTTCCATATAGTATTTTAGGGAATTTCTATATAGTATTTTAGGGAATTTTCATATAGTATATATATATATATATATACATATACATATGCGCGTATGTACGTGTGTGGGGTTTTGTGTGTCTGTGTGTATATAAGAGTGATATACGTGGTTTATAGTCTTTTTGACTTCTATTTCTAGCACGTTGGTACCTTTTCCAAGTACTCTTCATTATGATTATATATTTCTATATATGATTATAAGTTTTGGCCTGCTAAGACATCCTCACTTCGCATTGAAGTTAATCTTTGTTTTATACAACGTCTGTGATGTTAAAATCTTCCTTGGGCGCCTGTACAATTACAGATCCTTTTTTAGGATTTCGGAAAGACGATCCGTCTCGCCCCTGGCAAGCTACATGTGGAATCTTACAGATGAAGGAACCCCATCCTATATCAACAGGAGCTGACGCTGCATGCTTTTTAGGTCGGCGTGACCAAGGATCCTTAAAGATTCCCGGTATCTAAAATTACTATTAAATTCTTGACATGAGATATATTACTCCTGCTCCCATTTCAAACGCTACCTGCTGTTAGCTTGGGATTCCCCGTTCATCGATTAGAATAGGAAAAAGTCTTTACGGGCTAGAAACATCCTCGGAGTGGAGGTTCCCAATTCGCTACTTTAACCGATATGGACTGCCAACTGAACTAGTCTACGGGAGATAACTCGGCCTCGTCGACCCAGAAGAGTCATTCTTTGTTTACATATTAACTGACCATAACAGATTTCTACCTCCAGTTTGAAAAGGTATATGCCCTCCGCCACTGAAGTCTGGTGAGTGGTCCACAAGGCTAAGCGCCTTATGGATGCGAAACCATTGGTCACTCTGTGACCGGACATATACGTAACTGTATATGTGTGTGTGTGAGTGAGTGTGTGCGCGTGCGTGTGTGTCTCTGCTTGTGCGGATGAGCGTATGTGTGTATAAATATTCTTTGATCATTGTGTTCAACTAGTATATATTTTATCGATCTTTAAAGGACGAATGTTACGTCGACATCGCCGGTATTTGAATACAGAACGTAAAAAGCCAGAAGGCATGGCACAATGCATTTTGTTCAGGACAGGCTGTAGGCATGTCAATTATTTCCTCAATAACCAGACATAATATTGTTCATGAAAGCAAATAAATCAAAAATATTACAAACTATATAGTTTTTTTTTTCTGTTTTATATCTTCAGTAGATTTTTAAGTCGGGGCAGACATTTTTAATGATCCAATATTGCTATAGGCAAATTGTGATCTGCAACAAAATCGCATATTTTCAGAGTTCTTGTTGCTGTTGCTGTGAACTGTGTCATACGAAGAAGAAAGAAACCCTATAAAAGCAGTTATTTTAGATGCTTCTTTTGGAAAGTTAATATTTATTTTTAAATGCTTTTCTGTCCATCCGTATATCTCTGACAATATTACAGCTCCATATTTTGTTCGAATCTATCTATATATAGCGTGGAGGCGCAATGGCCCAGTGATTAAGGCAGTAGACACGCGGTCATAGGCGGTGAGCTGGTAGAAACGTTAGCACACCGGGTGAAATGCTTAGTGGTATTTCGTCTGTCTATATGCTCTGAGTTCAAATTCCGCCGAGGTCGACTTTGCCTTTCATCCATTCGGGGTCGATAAATTAAGTACCAGTTCCGCATTGGGGTCGACGTAATCGACTTAATCACTTTGTCCTTGTTTGTCCCCTCTGTGTGTAGCCCCTTGTGGGCAGTAAAGAAATAAGACACGCTGTCATAGGATTGCGGTTTCGATTCTCAGACCGGGTGTTGTGAGTGTTTATTGAGCGAAAGCATATATATATATATATATATATATATATGTGTGTGTGTGTGTGTGTGTGTGTGTGTGTGTGTGTGTGTGTGTGTGTGTGTGTGTCTATGTTTGTGCGTCTGTGTTTTCCCCCCCAACATCACTTGACAACCGATGCTGGTGTGTTTACGTCCACGTAACCTAGCGGTTCGGCAAAACAAACAGATAGAATAAGTACTAGGCTTACAAAAGAATAAGCCCTGGGGTCGATTTGCTCGACTAAAGGAGGTGCTCCAGCATAGCCACAGTCAAATGACTGAAACAAGTAAAAGAGTAAAAGAGTCATTGATTAGTCATTCCATGACTAATAGGGAACTTGAAGTTATCCGTCGAAATGGCGCTCATGTGACTAAATATTTCATTATGTCAATAAATGTTATGATATTATTATGGTTTTCTGTTAAATATATATTCAATGTATGTTTAATATG
>NC_068984.1:136500028-136501587 GCF_001194135.2 Octopus bimaculoides | reverse complement strand
GAGAGAGAGAGAGAGAGAGAGAGAGAGAGAGAGAGAGAGAGAGAGAGAGAGAGAGAGAGGGAGGGAGAGGGAGGAAGTGAAAGGAGAAAGAGAGAAATAATAAGAGCGAAGAGATGTAGAGACAGTGTCTGATGGAATAAGACGAAGAAGAAATGTCGGTCGTGTTTAAACAAAGCTTCAAGATTGATAATTATGTCACGTTTATAAAGCTGATATTACAAAAAATATTGAAAGCCAGTTCACAGTGATATAGCACAGTAAATATCTCTCGGCAGGTGTCTTGGCTAAACATCATATTCTCTGTATCTCAATATAAAAGTCAAAATGATATGCATTAGTTCATACCTAGATAATAGCTCCATCAGAACGATTCATATCTAATCTGTATCTAAATACTAGCTTCGCTTCTCTTACAAAAGTATCGCTCATGTAGTCATAAGTTTTATCCGTAGCCTCAAGTCAGCCCTGATTTTTGTTCTATATTTTATTCAGCAGGAGCTTCAATTTGATGCAAGATTTACAGGTGCTGACACTGTAATGAAGGAGCGTCAGCATTCGATCCTGGAAAGAGGAGGGATTGGTAAAAAAACCCAACTCGCTACGTTCAATTTAGTTTTCATACCCATTCTCGCCTATGATTTTCAATGTTGTCTAATGATCGGGACAGTACGATCGCAAATTCAAGCGGCCGATATGGAGATATCCGAAAGGATCTCTGGAGCAACGTGACTCGACAGGGTGCATAACTCGGAGATCAGAGAGTCTCTCTTGGTCGAGTCGCAACTTCTCCACATTGAGAAGTCACAACTCCAGTACGACGGACATGTGATTAAAATGACACAAGAATGACTCACAAATTCGATTCTTTAAGTCTATTCAACCATTATGAGACCTAAAGTAGATCAAAAACAAGATGGCTGGGTAATATCCAGTCAGTAAGTGTTCATGCCAGTTTCTTTTGATAAGACCCTATGGAAGAGTTGCCTGAGAACTCTGTCCGTGCAATCGTTAAGAGACCTAAGTACGAGATTGCTGGAGGTCTATATATCAGTTAGACACACTTGGGGATATAGCCAAAAAGTGTAAAGACAGGACCCTGAAGAAGGGAATACCTGAGGACCCTATTCTCATGAAACTCCCAAAAGACAGAGAGAATACGTGAATAGATTTTATATTTTTTAGTATTAAATCAGAGAAAGAAAGGCAAGCATCCCGACTTATCTCAATGTCCCTGAATTGGTGTGAGGTAGGGGAGATGTCATGGTAGCATCCAAATGATTACATCTTAATGAATATTACTAAAGTTACCCCTAAACTGTATGGGGCTCGAAACCGGGTTGGGTGGCAGCGGATTAAGTTAGGGTTAGGGTTAGGGTTAGGGTTAGGGTTAGGGTTAGGTTAGGGTTAGGGTTAGGGTTAGGGTTAGGTTAGGGTTAGGGTTAGGGTTACGTTTAGGGTTAAGGTTAGGGTTAGGTTAGGGTTAGGTTTAGGGTTAGGTTAGGGTTAGGGTTAGGGTTACGTTTAGGGTTAAGGTTAGGGTTAGGTTAGGGTTAGGTTTA
>NC_068984.1:136498242-136499790 GCF_001194135.2 Octopus bimaculoides | reverse complement strand
GTTAGGGGTGTGTGTTAGTGTTCCATTCTAGTTTCCTATTCAGGCTAGGTTTATCTTCTATTATGTGTGTAGCTTCTGTAATTTGTCTAAGTGCTGCGTCTCTGCTATGTGTGGATAAGATTTTAATTTCTATGTTGTTGAGTGAGCCTCCATGTTCTTGCTCAGCGTGCTGGTACAGAACTGATGAGCTCTTCCCTTCCTTAAGTTCCCTGCAATGTTCATTTGCCCGCTCCCCTATGCTCCTTGCTGTTTCGCCTACATATGTCGTTGTTTTGTTACTGCATCGTTCCTCTTTACATCTTATATTATAGACCACATTTCTGGTTTTACAGTTCGTTTGTGGGCTAAATCTACATACGGTACAGTTCCTATCAGTGCAGGGGCTTCTACTAAAAGGGTATGTTCTACCGATAAGGGATTTGATAGGGTTGCCTGGCCTTTCAACAACTTTAATTCTTAGCTTAAGTTTGTCTAGGACCCTTCTAAAGGGGTACGCCAGTTCACTTCTAGGGGTGATGCCGACGAACATGACGCTTTGGTATTTGTGGCTATCATACCATGAGTTGGCCTCCCTATTTTCTCCTTAATCCTTTCAATGGTGTTCCATGATTTGCTCCTATAGAGTGGACAAATCCCTGTATTAGATACTGAACTCTGGTTAGAAACTGAGAATAATAAAATCCGAATCCTTCATTCACACTATACAAAACCTATGGCCTCCAAATACCTGATCCACCAGAATTCGGCTATTGCGGACAATGCCAAATTCAATATATTGATGGCAGACCTCGCCAGAGTAATGCGAAATGTGTCCTGCATGTGCAAACCTACAGAATTAAAGAGACATATACAACATTTCGTTCACCGCATGCAGTTCTCGGGTAACAGACATAAAGAAAGGATCAGAGTATGCAAAGGAGCTATGAAGAAATTTGAAACAATCAAACGTAACGATAGGAATGGGATTTGCCTAACCCTAACCCTAACCCTAACCCTAACGTTTACCCGAACCCTAACCCTAACCTTACCCTAACCCTAACCCTAAATCTAACGCTAACGCTAACCCTAACCCTAACCCTAATCCTAACGCTAACCCTAACACCTACCCTAACCCTAACCCTAAACCTAACGCTAACGCTAACCCTAACCTTAACCCTAACGCTAACGCTAACCGTAACCCTAACCCTAACCCTAATCCTAACTCTAACACTAACCCTAACTCTAACCTTAACTCTAACACTAACCATAACCCTAACCCTAACCCTCACCCTAACTCTAACCCTAACCCTAACCCTAACCCTAACCCTAACCCTAACCCTAACCCTAACCCTAACTTCAGCCCTAACGCTAACCCTAACCCTAACCCTAACACATATATATATATGTAAATGCATGTATATATGCACATCCATGTCTATACATATGTATATGCATGTACATATATATATATATATATATATATATATATATATATATATGTATGTATGTATGTATGTATATATATATATACATAATATTGCTTGAATGTGATTCTGTAATGAATCAAAT
>NC_068984.1:136497078-136498147 GCF_001194135.2 Octopus bimaculoides | reverse complement strand
TATATATATATATATATATATATATATATATATATATATATATATATATGTATGTATGTATGTATGTATATATATATATACATAATATTGCTTGAATGTGATTCTGTAATGAATCAAATATGTATTACTCGAGCAATCTTCATCGATTTATTTATCTTATCTTCCGGTCTATCTATGAATCAATCTATATAGCCAACTATTTGTTTCTGTACTACCTTTGAATACAAGCGTTTAGCCCTGTGCAGATCTATATAGTTGTCTCACTCCCAAAATGCGTATGCTGGTGGATGTGTACAAGTGTTTGTCTGAGCGTATTGATATCTGAAATTAAAAAACAAAATAAAAAATGGCATATGAATACAATGTTATTGCTCGATCGTCTGCTAATATTCATTTCGCCGTTTATGCCTCGAGTAGCGAAAATGAAAGAAATCGAATGGGAAGAAAATCAAAATTTACCATTTCATTGAAACGACGAATTTTACGATGAATGAATATTGCAATTTACTAAATGATTAAATATTTACACGGTGTGTCTTATTGTCTCATAAATGTTCAACGAAACACACAGACTCACACATGCATACACGCACGCAGGCACTTTCCTTATGTATGTGATGTGTACATATACATGCGTAAATATATATACATAAGAATATATTAAAGGCGTTTATATATATACAAGCAGAAATACCCGGCTTTTCCCGGGTTAAAGAGAATAATGAAATCTAAAAACGCCGTCTAGACTACGCAACCCTCAACTGTTAGTAGCTACGATACCATATTTCTACATTAATAACTCTCCAATCCATGCCAGCATGGAACATAGACATTAAGTGGAAAGCCAGTCTCTCATCTAGGAGAGCCTTGAAATCAATGTTACCAACTGGGGACTATGTGTGTCGCAGTGATAATAAAAAAGACCCAAAGGAGGTCTGCAACGAAATAATTTTACTCAACACTTTGCAAGTGAATCAGTGGAGGCAAAGATGCGTCTCATTTACTTGACAATTTATGCACCACATTGCAGAAATCACAATGTAAGTATATCAAAAAGGGTAGTCTTACA
>NC_068984.1:136488642-136495704 GCF_001194135.2 Octopus bimaculoides | reverse complement strand
ATATATATATATATATATAAAGAAGATAAGGCCATTATTTAATATAACGATCATATCATATGGCCAGCATGGAAAAACAACCGTATATGTAATAATTATTATATATGTATAATAACATAAATATAATTATAATTGAGGGTACCGAAAAGGCACCACCATGCCAGAAATAGCAGTCAAAACTGACTCTAAAGCCGCATCATGTATTCATACATCACAGGTGAAAAGATAAATGACCACAGAAATTAGTAAAAAAAATTAATGGTTAATCCCAGATCGACGGTTTCTGGCTTAGTAATAAAATACTTCACCTTCACCAATGGAAATGCATGAGAGTGCGCACAGGCGCGTGTCTGTTTGCTGTCTCTATCTCTGTTTAACAGTTTAGCCAATACAAAATTATTCACGAATCAATTCGTGTCACGATTCTCTAACAAATGTTGATATTGTGTTCGCTATAATCTTAAAGTTTCCGGCTGAGATATATTTGAGAGGAAACCAACGTCGCAACCGTATTTCTGATGAAGGCGTTGTATGTTTGTATATTTACGACATAGATTTCTGTCTCCACACTTCTAATATTTCTTGCTTCAGACAATATTCACATGAAATTTTCTCCAAATGCAAATATAAACTTGATGTTTTTTGTTGTGAACAAATATTGACCTACAGGTGTTGAGACCTCTTTCAAAATATCAAGAGCAACAATATTTAAGAACGTCTGCCTTGATACCCACAGGTTTTACCTCTTTATTATGGAATCATTTCTATCGTTTTTCTTTCTCATGTTTCACTTATTCGACTGCAGCCTTGCTTGGGTAGAACCTTGAAGGGTTTAGCTGAAAAATTCGATCCGAGTACTTATCGCACTGGTGTTTTTTGTCGAAACGCTAGTTACGGAGATATAAACAACTCAACAAGGCCGGGGTTATTGTAGACGCCACTTGTCTAATATGCCACGCTGTACATTTGAAACCCGAAACGTCGTGGCTGCAAAGCAAGTCTCTGAAGTACACAGTCATGCCTATAATTATTTTTGGTTCATAAAAATTGAAGTGGCAGTCTTGGAAATCTAAGTGGCAAATATACTTCACGATGTCGTGCAGCTACTGTTTATACCTCGCTCAGAGATTTATTATTGTTTACACACACACACACACACACACACACACACACACACACACACACACACACACACACATATATATATATATATATATATATATACCCATGCACGTTAATAAATCTCTACAGGCATACATGTATACACATGCCTGAAATTTGGAAGCCCCACTAGTCTTCACTTTCCATTAATACTATACATAATCTATGCTATCGCTCCATTCTCATTATGTAACCAACGACAACCCACCCAAATACATGTTCCGTATAAATTCATACCTACAGTCAATTTCTATTGACGTGCATTGTTTATAATTGAAATTCATATCAAACGACTACTTAAAACATGACAACACACTTACTCTATAAACAATGAAGATCATTAGATGTATAACACCTATTGTCTATATGTAATGCTTTCGTCAAAGTAATAAGTGTATTTTGGGTGTGTCAGACAATACAGAGTTTGTGTGCGTGAATACGAAAGTAAATGAGAAGCAAAGAGAGATTGCAAAGTAGAGGTGTTAGAAAATTGGAATATATGGCACCGGTAGTACACTTGAACGGTTCTGCACTCAGTACTTACACAAAAGAACTCACATAATTTGTGATCTAATATTATTAATAAAAAAAAATAATGAATATGAACTTTGAATAAATAAACTATATTTAATAAAAAATATCAGCAGACACCGATATTACTTCAATATTATCAATACATTTGTACCGTTATTACGTTTTCTTTTCAAGTTGTTTTGCAAATATTCAATGATATAGTCAGAAGATAAACTGGTAAATAAACTCATTAGTGGAGTTGTAGTCTACTTGCCTATGTTTTTAACATAGAAACACACAAAAATACAAAACAGATTAATTCGTGAAATACATAAATAAATAATAATATTTTCTACGTTTTACATTCTCGTTGTTCTCAATGTCATCCACCATTCATATGAAACTACTATCTGTAGCAGGACAACAAAGCATGCGAAATATAGTCTGGAGAAGCAACTAACAATGTCGATAAAGTACTGAGAGTATTTAAATCTTTTCATGGCCATTCGAATTGCATGAAATGTCAGCCTAATCTACCCTCATATTCATTCACATTCTTCTGTTTTCACAAAAGCGGAACAGTTTGGATAACGTAGCTCCCCGTATGCAATGTCTGGATATAATGACTTATCACTGCTACGACGCATTTAATTATAAAACTGATCGGGAGGATAACTGCCAACAGCAACAACTACGTATGTGGCCTTCTTCTCTTTAATAAGGTTTTGCTAATTTGAGTTCCTTACTTCAAATAGATCCATCTGGGCGAACTATTCATCGGATATTATTGACAGATTTTATTAATTTGCGATGCAAACAAACTAATTTCCCATTTCCATTTTTAAACGTTTTACGATCTCATTCCATAAGGTTGTCTTCTATTATGATTCTTTTTACCAAAAAAAATGGCTTAAAGTAATATAAAATCAAACCTTCTACTTCACTGGTACTTATTCTATTGGTCTCCTTTGCCGAACCGTGAAGTTAAGGGGATATAGACGCACCAATACCGGTTGTCAAACACAGAAACAAAGACACACGTACACACGCATGCATACATACATACGGGTTTCTTTCAGTTTCCGCCTACAAAATCCAAGGCTTTGCTGGGACCAAGGCTACAGGAGAAAACATTCGCCGAAGATGTCACGTAGTGGGACTGATTCTGAACCACGTGGCTGGGAAGCAAAATTCTTACCACACAGCTACGCCTGCGCCTATGACAAAAAAAAAATGGAATTTTATCTTCACTTTCTAACGATTTTGCCAATCCAACTCTGTCTGTGATCACTTAGAGACAACTGGTCATCTACCGACTCATAATTTAGGTAATACTTTTCAAACATTTTCTTCAACAATTTCATATTTTTAGATAAACGTGTAACTAAGAGATTAATATTTCATCCCAGGTCACATTGGAAACCGTTCGGATACCTGTCATTTTAGCAATGCAGTTTGTTTGTGCACCAAATAATTTTTATAAACTTTATAAGCTTGAAATGTTTGCGTGTTTATTTCATTTTCTAATGGTCATTGAAATATTGTTTACAAGCATAAATTTAACAGTGTGTTATATATTTCTCAACGCCATTTTGTCTTCTTCAATACAAAAAGAAAAAAGAACGTTAAAAAATGGCTACGTTAAGCTGTCTGTACATCTGAAACAGTTGCTGTTTCGTATAAAACAGTCCGAAATACTCCAGTCGATTTGCTACGTCAACTGAATTGCCTTGTGAATCATGTTACAATTTTTATTGAGTTGTAGCATAATGATTTAAAAAAAAAATAACAATTCACTTGTTATATATGTGTAGACAGTTTCATATAGTTACTTTATCTTTTTTATTCTAAATAATATAATATCGTGTCATTTCTACAAGTCTGCTATGTAATTTATTTCATTTTATATTTTTCGCCACTGTGCCATTCTGCTTTTCAAATACAGTTGCAATTTATATATATTTAAAATTTTTCTGAATCAATAAATGATAATTTTCTCAGATATCATTTGACTTTACTTTTATAGATTGTGACACACGTATAAATCTCTTCGCTATCTCCCTGACAGTTTCACTCATATTTAATGTGAAAAACTATTTTTCATACGATCTTTCATCCCAGCACTACGTCTTGAACTGTTATCGTCTCTTGTCCGCATAATTCATCGCTCAGATTTTTCAGCTTTACTGATATATGCATATACTTTGTGACGTCTACAGCTACATTCTTTCTTTCCATTTTTCTTTCATTCTTTCTTTAATTCTTTCTTTGTTTCTTTCTGTTTAACCATCTCATACCAGTACAGAAGTGAAGCCTACGTTCCTGGAAGCCCCAAACCCTCAGACAGAATGCCGCCATCAGTGGTAGAAAGAGATTAGAAATAATATGGGTCCAGGAAGAATGGTGGATTCAAGAGTCTAAAAATCAAGTCAAAAGCCGTTATCCTAGGCATCTTCCGAATGAACTCAAAAGACGCCTCTTGGGTTGTCAAATATTTATTTTTACTTTGCATTTATTTTCAACCTTTCCAATATTTGAATTTTCACGAAAAATATTTTTTATCGTAGTGTTTTATGCTTTTATTTCTTTCTTTTGTATCTCTATTCTTCCTCTGCGACTTTTATTTTATCATTTTAAAAATTTGAATAAATTATACCTCTTTTCAGACATATGGAATTTGAGTGCCAAGGAGAAATAAAATAAGCAAATATCATTAAGAGATCACGTGTGCGAAATGAGATAATTCGTGGACGGGGCGGAGTGAACTATATGATTGTAGAATACCGAAAACAAATATTCTATTGGGCCGGACGTGACACAAAATTTACAAACAACAGGCTCAGGCTGACCTGTGCAGTTACTGAATGATATCCAAGTGATCGGAAAAGCCACTTGGAAGGCCTTCACAACAATGGAATGTCAATTTAATTAAACGATATGTATCAAAGAATGGCACAATCAAGATAGAAGTGGAAGCTCAATGGGACTAACGGTGTATAGCAAAATCTGATAGTCTGCTCAATACATATATATTCTATCCTGACCACATCTAAAAACAAAAGAAAAGACGGCACTGTTTAAGTACTCGGTATCAGCGTTTTGACATTGTTTTGTCTGTATATATTTCGGTAATCATTAAAAATAACGAGGATGATCTATCTTAACTCTTATCATGGGGGATTCGAGAGATATCGTTTGCATAAAACTATTATATTCAGAACATTAATATTGTGTTTTGTGTCAGGCATAACACACATACAATTATCTGTGATTATAAGGAAACTGAGAAAAGATTTAGGAATTTCAGAATCACTGCTATAAATTGTTATTTATGAATTGAAGCCTCCTGGGACAATTGCTGCTTATATTTAATAATGTTAATTGACCAACACAGCTGGAATTCCATTTTACAATAATTTTTACACTCATGCGCGGGTGCACATGCACGCGCGCACACGAACCACGCATGGCAGAGTGGCTAGATTACTGGGATAATCTTTCTAAGATTGCAGTTTCGATTCCAAGAACAGGCAGAATATTGAGTCATTAAGAAAAACACTTCATTCAACCTCACATAGATGTGAAGGAATACTGGGGACGGTTGGTAGAACTATCTTCCCCTTTAACTGTCGAATGCTTAATGTTCCACTTTCAACTGAGTGTCTATGTCTGACCCCTTCAAAACTTTGGGGAAGAACACAATTAGCCAAAGTGTGCCTCGAAAACGCAGGTGATGTGTTCTTGTGAAGGGAACGGGCTTTTCAAGAATGAATTCAAATATACATACATATGTCGTCGTCGTGGTACTCCGTCGGTTACGACGAGGTTGGTACCAGTTGATCCGATCAACGAAACAATTCGTGAAATGAACGTGCAAGTGGCTGAGCATTCGACAGACTCGTGTACCCTTAACGTAGTTCTTTGGGAGATTCAGCGAGACACAGAGTGTGATAAGACTGGCCTATTGAAAGATAGAAGAAAATTTCTCCGATGTGTTATGGATTATTATAATAGGTAAAATTAATAATGTGATGGAGATTAAACTGGTGAAATTTTGGATTTATTAATCCCTAATGAGGATATAACATCCTTGAATTGACTATATCTATCTATCTATCTATCTATCTATCTATCTATCTATCTATCTATCTATAAACTTTATGAATGAGAAAGAAAAGAAAATGGGACTTGACGTACCCACAAAGACAATCTACAATGCTTTTCGGAAAAAAAGACCGTCCTGAAAGAAATGTAGAAAATATCCCCGTTATTGCATACGTACAAAAACCTCAATTCAAGGGATACTAGAGGAACATTCGCATCAAAGCATCCGTCAAGTATAGGCATATCAGATCGGATATGGTTGTTTGTGACACACAAGAAAAAGTAGGTGCCGTTATAAAGGTCAGATGTCCTGCTGATATGAATATTTCTTTGAAAATCAAAGGGGAAACAACAACAAAACAAAAACAAAGAAAAACTATGGACAACTGCTTTGAAATCTCCAGCTTCTATATCCAGATCATAAAATTTACATTTATACCAGTAATAACTGAAACACTTGGTTTGTTAGTCTGGATAAGCTTGGTTTTCAGAAAAAGAAATCAACCGATTCGCACATTACAAATGCAATCTGTAAGCGGAACAGTAAAAATATGCAAGACTTTTCTCAAGTTTAAAACGTGACATTGATTTTGTTATCTGCATTCCGACGACTGAGATTTGTATCTTTCTTAGAAACCGGCAGGGGAAGAATTTAGATAATTAAAAGCAGAAGAGAGCTAACGCGCGCACACACACACACACACACACACACACACACACACAAATACACACACACACACACACACACACTCACACACACAAACAGACACGCACAAACACTCAGACACACACAGCAGCAGGACAACAATTAAAGAAGGTAACCGAAATTGTTAAAAATGAGTTAAATAGAAGGAGATAGATATAGAAAGAGGGAAAAAGAAAGGATGAAAGCAAGACAAAAAGAAAAAAAGAGAGAGCGAGAAAGAGAAAAAAGAGAGGGTGGGTAATATATGGTCTTTGAAGATGGGAACATAAATGTGGAAGGGCGACAATGTACACGTGCGTGAGTATTTGTATGCATGGGTGTGTGTGTGTTTATGCTTGTGTGACTAACTGTAACATACATTAATATTGAGATACCGCTATGGTTTGAGAGTAAGTAAATTGACAGGGAGAGGGAAAGAATGAGATAAAGAGAGATTGGGATAGATTGATAGAGAGAAATAGACAGACAGACGACAGATAGACAGGCAGACGATACATTTCTTTTATTAGCCACACAGGGCTCAACGAAGATGGGACAAATACAATGTAGAGCTTTTTCTTTTTGGGAGGGGGAAGGAA
>NC_068984.1:136483544-136484285 GCF_001194135.2 Octopus bimaculoides | reverse complement strand
TCTTCCGATCTATAGATGTGTGTATGTATTATATAATGAATATGCAGTGCATGTATTATGTAACGTATATTTATTATATATATCTTATATACATCATTACGTATCATGTATATACATACGCATATATACAGAGAGTGTGAGAAAATCAGAGAAAGCGAGAAAGAACAAGAGAACAATGTAAAAGACAATGAGAAAGATATATATATACATATATATATATATATGTATGTATATAGATAGATAGAGAAAGAGAGAGAGGGGGGAGATAGAAAGTGTGAGGAAGGAAAAAAGGTGTAAGTGTGAGAAAAAAGCGAAAGAATAAGAGTGAAGAGAGAAGACGAGGAATACGTGGCATGGACAGTGTTTCATTGCTAATGTGGTAAAGATATTCATAGCAGGAATTGTGAAACTAAGCTTTCAATGTCCACACAACATTGAGATGTCTCATTCAGATAAACAAGATGGCAACGGATAAAGCTAATTAATCAGACCTCAATAGACTCACATACACACACACGCACACGCGTGCACACACACGTTGATGCATACGCATATGTACTGTCTTGTACCAGTGCACGCTTAAAGAAGCGCTATACAAACACATACAAACGTGTACGTAGATGTACACATGCATACAATACATGAGAGTTATGTGAGATTAGTTAATTAGAAGCTGAAGGAAACTTCTCGCGCGGTGTTGATGTTGGTGGTGGTAGTGCTGGTGGTGGTGGTGGTGGTGGT
>NC_068984.1:136478795-136483366 GCF_001194135.2 Octopus bimaculoides | reverse complement strand
GAGGAGGAGGAGGAGGAGGAGGAGGAGGAGGAGGAGAAGAATGAAGATGATGATTCTCTGTGATTCTTTATAATGTGTTCTACAGTGTTTTGGTGATGACCGTTTTGATCATTATCATCGTGGTTATCATAGCAGCATAAAAATTATAGATACCATGTGATGATATCATGTGATAATGCTGACGACAATGACGACATCGATGATGATGATGACGATGAGGATGATAGTGATGCTGAAAACTGCATCGTTTTTTCTCTCACATTGACAAAAAGCGCCGAGTGAATGTGATAGTGTGTTATCTTTTCATGAATGGGCGTCCATTATTCCGTTGCAATTTGTAGCTATCAAAGCGTATCAAAACAAGACGGTTTATACTAATTACTCAGATAACATAGTCGAAGAAAATAAAACAATATTCCTAGAACCATCGTGGCACTCAGTCGGTTGCGCTGACGAGCGTTCAAGTTGATCCGATCAACGGAACAGCCTGCTCGTGAAATGAACGTGCAATTGGCTGAGTACTCCACAGACACGCGTACCCTTAACGTAGTTCTCGGGGGAATTCAGCGTGACACAGATTTGAAATACAGGTACAACAGAAACAGGAAGAAAGAGTGGGAGAAAGTTGTGGTGAAAATGTACAGCAGGGTTCGGCGCCACTCTCTGCCGGAGCCTCGTGGACCTTTAGGTGTTTTTCGCTCAATAAACACTCATTACGCCCGGTCTGGGAATCGAAACCACGACCCTACGATTGCGAGTCCGCTTCCCTAACCACTAGCCACCCTAGAACCATAATAAACGATGAATAAGTATTGTATTCGTATGAAGATACGCTAGATAGAGAAATCTAAATCCTTGAAAATCACTAACCAAATAAAGCTCTTATACTATCCACTTCTTTTCACAAGATTGAATTTTGTGTCAGAATTATTATTTTTCAGATTCAGATTGTTATCTTAGGTATTATGCGAAAGTACTTTTGTCCATTTATGCTCATATGTCGTTTATAAGAATTAAATATCGAAATACTCAATATGTGTTACTTTTAAGTCTAAAATGTTCCGAGTTATTAACCTCATCTTTAGAGTTTGGATATATTTACAATATTTATATTCTTTCATTCTTTTATTCTTTTACTTGTTTTACTCACTTGACCGCTCTAAATTATATATAGAATTATATATAGAATGCATTTCAATCAGATTGGTCTCCGATCATTCCTGAATATGTATATTGATTTCGAATTTTGGCACAAGGCTAGCAATTTCGGTGGAGCGGGTAAATCGATGACATCCACTCCAGTGTTCGACTGGTACTTATTTTATCGACATCAAAAGGACGAAAGGCAAAGTCGACCACGGTGGAATTTGAAATCAGAATGTCGCTAAGCGTATTGCCCGGTGTGCTAACGATTCTGCCAGCTCACCGCCTTAATCCTGAATACATATTTTGGTTTCAAACTTTGGCAGAAGGCGGCCATCAATTTCGGGGCAGTGGGTAAATTGATTACATCAACCCCCACTGCTTGACTGGTACTTAATCTATCAACTCCGAAAGAATAAAAAGGCATTGTCGACCTCAGTGGAATTTAAAACCAGAATGTAAAAACGGACGGATTGCCGCTAAGCATTCTGCCCAACGACTCTGCCACCTCCCCGCCTTATTCTTGAATATGTATTTGCCTTAGATTTAAGTTAGTATCAGGAATCCTTACTGTCTAAGCTACTATGTGTAATGTTCCTTTCATTTCAGTCACTGTGAATAAGGATATTGCCGTTAAATTATTTAGCGTGTTGTTTTTGTTTGCTAATATTTATATCGTTGAATAAAAATATACATCAGATTAAATTTGCCTCTTTCGATTCCTGTTATCTAGTTTGTTGTTTGAATACATCTACATAAATACGACATTCTATTTAGATTCTAAATTTTCTTGCCTGTGAGGATATCTCCTTCATAAGCTCTTGAATGTTAGTAAAATAACGTGATTAGAAGATAGTGACACAATGTTCTTTGATCCATTACACTCTCAAAGTTTTCTTTTATACTGCGTTGCCTGGTAAATAGAGGTTGCTCTCAGAATGAATTCTTAACACAGCCCGGAGTCCAGTACTTCTGGCAAACATATCAAAAATATAAAAAACGAGCAGAGAAGGATGGCCTAAAGTATAGTACCCTGGAAGTACTACGTGCGTGTACACCGATATGATATCCAATATCTGACAGCGTTGTTTATATTAACATTCAAATACTTGAGATCTAGTAGTCACGAATATTTAGAACTAAATGAACTGATAAATAGATGAAGATGTATTCTAAAACAAGTAAGATAACCTGAATCGAAATAAATATATTTAATGAAGGATGTACGACTAAGTCAGCACCCGAAATAACACGTTAGCAGATGTCTGGGATCTTTTTTAAAACGGGGGCCAGATTTTTCATTAACGAAACACTTTAAAACTTGGAACACTGGTAGAATGTGTCATATAAAACATCTTTTTCTCTTAGTCTTCTTAAAAAAAAAAGAAATCCCTAAGATATTCCATGTTAAAGTTGTCGTATTTCTGTAATTTCAACCAATCACTGACGTCCATTCAGCCGATATACATTAAGTGCCGACTACATAAACAAACGATTCTGAAACAATTAACCCTAACCCTAACCCTAACCCTAACCCTAACCCTAGGGTTAGGGTTAGGGTTAGGGTCAGGGTTAGGGTTAGGGTTAAAGCAAATTTAAAATGAAAAAAGCAAATAAAACGAAAGTATGGAGATTAAATACGCTTTACATCGCTTAATCAGCCAAAGGAGTAAATGTAAACAACTGAATACTTGTCAGTGATTGGTTGAAATTATCGAAATAAGACAATTTTTTACATGAAATAAATTCGAATACAAAAATATTTTTCTGTTCTATAACACAAAATAGATAAGTATACAAAGTTTGAAAGTCTTTCCGTACCAAAAACACTACGTAAAACATTAATGAAAAATGTGGCCCCCGTTTTAAAATAGATCCGATGTCTGCAGGAAGAAAGGAGATCCTATATGCCATTTATTGAATGTAGTAAAGTATTTTCTTCATAAAGTCTGCAGACTGGCGGAGTCGTTAGCGCGTTGGACAAAATGCTTATCTTCTTAGCATTTCTTCTGGCTTTTAACCCTTTGAGTTCAACTCCTGCTGAGGTCAGTTCTGCCGTTCATTCCTTCGAGTTTGATAAACTAAAGTGCCAGTCAGTTACTGGGGTTGATGTAATTCACTTACCCCTCCCTTCAAACTTGCTGGCGTTGAATCCTGCAATGAACCGGCCGAGAAAATTTTTATTTTCCCGGCGTCTCAGACGTCATGGAACCGGTTAACCGTTTTTTGGGCCCTAGGGAAAAAACAAAATCCTTGCATATAAAAAGTACTTCAAATATATGGTGTAGCTCCAATATTAAGCTAAAAATATCACTACCATGGTCAAATATGAATGGTCAATACAAAACATGTAGGAAAGAGAAATTAAATCCCTGTTATAAAAGAAATTTTCCAGTTTGACTGATTTTCCCTTCAAAAAAAGGACTACTAATAGATTTGAGGAATTATGTGCATTATTTACAATAATTAAAATTATTTACATTTGACGGATATTTATCCTCATCTTGTTTGTTGTTAACACAACGTTTCGGCTGATACACTCTCCAGCCTTCATCAGGTGTCTTGGGGAAATTTCGAACCGGGGTTCTCTTTCCTAAGGTATTTTTCGATGTTGATGTTGTTGTTATTATTATTATTATTATTATTATTCAGATCACTGCCTGGAATCGAACGTCTGTCTTTACGTTCTGAGTTCAAATTCCCCTGAGGTCGACGTTGCCTTCCATCCTTTTGGGGTCGATAAATTAAGTACCAGTTGCATACTGGGTCTGATCTAATCGACTGGCTCCCATCCCAAAAATTTTGGGCCTTGTGCCTAGAATAGAAAAGATTATTTTTGAATCTGAAAATTACTTTTATTTCACACTAAAAACCCGAAATTACTTTCTTGCCAATCCAGTAGCACTGATTGAGGTCAAAAAAAAAAAAAGACGTCAATTGAAGGTGGATGGTGGGGGAAACTGTAATGCGTGGAACTCTAATGTAGGCTGGGAAGTCTTGTGGTATTCCTTCCAGCTGTTTGAGTTAACAGTTTAAATTCCACCATGACCCACCTGGAGGGTGGACTTTATGCATTATCCAGTTTAAAGCGACCACCTAAGCATACTGAGTGCCTTTAGCGTAACCAATCTGTAGAAAACTTCTATACTTCCACACATATACATACATAAATATGTGTGTGCGTGTTTCTGTGTAAATATGTTTGTGTGTGTGTGTGTGTGCATATATTAAGAAACATATGTATATATTTCTTTATTGCCCACAGGGAGCTAAACACAGAGGGGATAAACAAGGTCAGACAAAGGGATTAAGTCGATTACATCGACCCCAGAACGCAACTAGTACTCACTCACTCACACACTCCCTCCCTCCCTCCCTCACTCACGCTATCCCTCTCTCTCCCATATACACACATTAAGAATTCACTC
>NC_068984.1:136470781-136472599 GCF_001194135.2 Octopus bimaculoides | reverse complement strand
CCTTCTCCTCTTTCTCCTCCTCCTTCATATCCTCCTCCTCCTCCTTCTCCTCCTCATGTATGTATATGCATACAACGCAGCTACCCCTTATCTTTTCTCATTTATTTTGATTTAATTCATAACTTGTTTAAAAAAAAAAACAACTCCCAACATTCCTACCTCCATATTTCCTCCTTGCATTTTCAGCTGTATCGATCATATCTCCGAATAGCAGAATATTACGTAATCATGTCGTCTGTTTTAATTACTCCGATGTCTCTCAAGATGAAACAAGATTCTCAACAATCTATACAGCCCTATATTGTGTGGTCAGATAAATTCATTCATTTCGCAACCATCCTTATTTACTTTCGTCCTGTCCGATGTTATCAGGAAAATAACGAAAAATACTGCTGCCTTTTATGTATTTTTTTCTAACTCTATTCTTTTTATACAACTTTTGTTTATCGTCTTTGAAATTATTATAAATTTTATCTCTTTTCAGATATGTGACGATCGAGTGCCAAGAAAGAAAAGAAAGAAAAAACGAACGAGTTTATCTGAAAACTCAGTACTACCCGAATAAATTATTGACTTTCGTTTCGTAATGGCAAAAACAAACCCTTTCTCTAAACCAGTGATTCTCAACCATTTTTTTTTCCTAGGAACCTCTCGATTCCTATTTTACTCGGGTAGAACATCATAGCCATTTGATGTTTAAAAAATTGTATTATACATTAATAATTAAATATTGTTAGTAATTATATTGTAGGAGTATAAGCAATTTATTGTTCATAAATTTTAACAAAAATATTCTATGGACCTCGCTTGCAAACCAACTGGACCCGTTGCAATTACACTGTCATTGCCAACATATGCAGCAACACGACACTACAAACGTTAATACAAAGTCCACACTCCACAGAAAATGAATACTACTGACCACATAGTCTTCATGTCTGAGTGGAATTAATTCGTTGTAAGAAAAACCACCATTTTCTAAAATGCCTCAATCAGAAATATTCCCACCGAGACTGAAATTGTAGGACACTGTAGGAGATGAAAAAATACAAAAAGCTTCAACGAAAATTTTGCATAAAAAAATTCTCTCTTTTGTGAAGATAGCCGAACACCGCACGCCATAACTGTTCATCATAAATATGAGTGTGAGAGTGGGTGTGTATGCGTGGTATGTAATATAAGTGCTTATATATTACGATATATCTATATGCAACTTATACACACCCATATACATACATACATATATATATATATATATATATATATATATATATATATATATATATGTGTGTGTGTGTGTGTGTATATCAATGGATATAACAATACATATATAAACAAATAACCATATAACGTATATACATATATATGCAAGATGGTATGTATTCGCGTGTGCACACACAGAGACACACACACACGCTCATACACACACATATGAATATGTAGATTAATGTGTGTGTGTGATTGTGTATAATGTATGTAAAAAGAGAGAATGAGAGGTGGGGCAAGCCATTCATTTAAAACAAAAAAAAATTGCAATCATATTCACTTTCATTTTTCTTTATAACTGCACGATGCTTCACCATCGCTGCGGCTCTCCATCAGTTTTACCACTTCATTTGCCTATATATATATATATATATATATATATAGATAGATAGATATAGATATCTTGAGAGTCTGTCTGTCACTTCCAACATGTCTCACTTTGGACTTCTTCGTCTGTATCACCGCCTCATATTTTAAATTACTCTCCTTCGATCTAAATCTCTGTTTCTCTCTAAATCCGTTTCTTCACTTTTTCTAAAGAACTACAAATAT
>NC_068984.1:136468268-136469758 GCF_001194135.2 Octopus bimaculoides | reverse complement strand
ATATATATATATATATATATATATATATATATATGAATATACTCTTATAGACAGTCGTATATGTATATACAGACAATTATATGTACGGCACATATGCATTTATACAAGCATAAGCATATCTACATGAGCACATACACACACACATATATATGTACGCCAGCATATATAATTAATTATTTCTTCTTGCCTTATCATATTACATTCCACTTGCTCTCAAATTATCTCTTTCTTCTTCGTACAGCTCACGTCTCCCTAACGCACATTTCTCTCCTTCTCCCCTTTTCTCCTTCTCCCCTACTCTCACACTTATAATCTCCCTCCCATTTTCTCACTCTACACTCTCCAGCTCCACTTTCGTCACCTTTTACTGCGTCTTACTCTACCCGCGTCTTTTACATATACGACAGCAATTTTTTCCCCCTTTCTTCCCTCCTTCACTAAATCTGCTTCTAAATATTTCTATTTCTCTTTCTCTCCTTCCCCTCCTTTCTCTCTCTTTCGTTCTCTCTTTCATTCTGTACATCTCTTTATATTTTTTTTTGTCTCTTTCGCTTTCTCTCTTTCTCTTTCTGCGTAGATATTTCTCAGAAGCTTCAACTTAGAAAAGATTTACATAGATTTCTTACAAGAGTTACAGATCGATATTTCTTAAATCAATCAACTCCAAATGAAATTGATTCGAATTCCACTAAAAGAAAGGACATAAAAAAGGCAAAAAAAAAAAAAAGAACGAAAAAAAAACGAAATAATATTAATAATAAAGACAAAAAATAAAAAAATAAAATCATTTTCACAAATATACGTCATGAATGAGCTTTAACCTTTTTGTAGGTCAGATTTGGATGATAACTGAATCTCGTATTCTATTGGTTATGAAACTTGTCAGCACTTCATGTTTGGGTGTTTTTAAAGAAATAGCTATATCGTTTCCAATACATTCAAATACATGTTTGTTTAGATGGAATAAATAAAATATTCGTGGCACTCCGTCGGTTACGACGACGAGGGCTCCAGTTGATCCGATCAACTGGAACCCTCGTCGGGAAATTGACGAGCAATTGGCTGAATACTCTTCAGACATGTGTACCTTTAACGTATTTCTCGGGGAGATTCAGCATGACACAGAGTGTGATAAGGTTGGCTGCTTTGTAATACAGGTACAACGGAAACAGGAAGAAAGAGTGAGAAAAAGTTGTGGTGAAAGAGTACAGCAGGTTTCGCCACCACCCTCTGCCGGATCCTCGTGGAGCTTTGGGTGTTTTTATCTCAATAAACACTCAAAACGCCCGGTCTGGGAATCGAAACTGCGATCCTACGACCGCCAGTCCGCTACCCTAACCATTGGGCCATTGCGCCTCCACAAACAAAATATAAAGAGTAATAATAATTAAACTACTACTACTAATAATAATAATAATAATAATAACAGCCTGAATTTTTGGTGCAGTGTGTGTGTGTGTGTGTGTGTGTGTGTGTGTGTGTGTGTGTGT
>NC_068984.1:136460898-136467526 GCF_001194135.2 Octopus bimaculoides | reverse complement strand
TGTGTGTGTGTGTGTGTGTGTGTGTGTGTGTGTGTGTGTGTGTGTGTGTGTGTGTGTGTTTTAGTAGTCGGGTGACCTGGAGTAGAGAAGGTCTCTTCAGGTAGTGATGCTGTTGTTTTTATTGTGCTCTCGTTTTGTCGTATCAGTGTTTGCTGCTGATGTTGCTGTGGGTGTTTCCGTTGCTAAGGTAGGTACTTCTGCTGTTGTTGCTGATGTTGGTGCTACCGTCGCAGTTGACGCCGTCGCTGCCTTTGTAGCTGACGTTGGCGCTGTTCAGACAATGGCGTCCGCCGCAGTGAGAGTCTTCCTTCATCGACCTTTACTATCGTTTAATTGCCCCACGTATTGTCATACAGGTACAGGGCAGGTGTGAAGCACACCAATTCAGCTGGACACATCGCTCCGATTTCTATATGGAAAAACCTGGAGACCACTCTCGTAACTCCGACAGCGGTCAATAGTTAAAACACGGCTTCACGCGGCACACACACACACATATACACACTGGACATGCTTTTATTTAAATATTCTTGTGAACGCCTGCTGAACGATCGCCTAATTTTCGAGAGGCAGATTTATGTAAAATTTTTCGCCGATTCTTCGGTATGTCTTCAGGCAAAAATATAAACACTTTTGTAACACTTTGCTGCCACGCCTCTTCTTTGATTGAATTCGTTCCGTGTTTAAATCTGCCTGAGGCAAGTAATGTTAAGAAGACTGGTTCCATTGTTATTAACTCCGTTGGTAGTGTTATTATTTTTGCAAAATATATGTGTTTCAGTGATGTGCTCGTTGCTTTTGTTCTTGTTGCTGTTGTCAAAGAAGTCAACATAGTCGTACGTTCTAGTGTCATTGTTCACATAAAAAATAGAATTATTATCATTTTCTTTTAAAGTCTGTATGTCTTGCTAGAAAACATACTTCTGTATTGTTTTTGAGTTTTGTTTTTTCTTTCTCTGAAGTATTCTTTATTTTCAAAATATTTCTTTGTTGAGGGTTGTCTCTGTATGTCGTGAAAATTTTCAACGAATGCAAGGAAAATAATATAATATTCAAAGATATCTCATTTTTCCAAACTGGAAAAAAATAATAATCTAAATTTCTGACATTTGCATACACGGGGTCTGCGTAATAAGACACAGAAGTAAACATCTAACGGTGATAAAAAAAAATAATAAAATTATGTCCAAATGGGAACGATGCGTAAACATGATTTCCAGGCAAGATAAGATAATGAGAATGATTTAAGACATTGGCACAGGGCCAGCAATTTTGGGAGAGGTGGTAAGTCAATGACATTGACTCCGCTACTAAAATGGTACTCATTTTATCGACTCCGATAGGATGAAAGACAAAGTCGACCTCAGTGAAATTCGAACACAGAACATAAAGACGGATGGAATGAAGCTAAGCATTTTTCCCGGCGTGTTAGCGATTCTACCAGCTGACCACTTAAATGATGATGATGATGATTATAATGAAGGTAATAATGATAATCCTTTCTACTAACAGCACAAGCTCGATATTTTGCGAGCGGGCACTAGTCGATTACATCGACATTCAGTGTTTCACTGGTACTTGGTATATCGATTTCGAAAGGATGAAAAACAAAGTCGACCTCGGCGGAATTTGAACTCAGAACGTAAAAAACATACGAAATACCACCAAGCATTTCGCCCGACGTGCTAACGTTTCTGCCATCTCGCCGCCTTCTTATTAATCCCCACAAGAATGCCATAATGTAGCAGCAACCAGACGCATTGCTCAAATGTCAGAGAGTTGTAAGTGCTTGACATTCGCCACTACCGCTGTATCTTTCAAGGACAGCTTAGTCACAGCCCATTTCTGGGTGAGACTGTTTACCCATGACCATCACCTTAGTCTAGTTCTTTTCCATCTGTAAGTCTGGATCTAACCCGACATCGAAAAATTGAACAGGTTCACCCGTCGGTCAAAATCCCCACGTTGTTGTTGGGCAGCATAGACCTGCCTTTCCAGGTGCTGAGCTTTAGGCCCCATCGACTTTTCTTAGTTAACTATTACTCCTCTCGTTGCTTCGTACTTCGTCCATCAGGGAGGTACAGATCACCTGGATGTGTCTGATGCTCGACTCTATTACGGTGACATTGTTGACACAGCATTCCCACGTCTTAGGTCATGTGAGATGCTCTTCAGAATCTTCAGTTTCTCCTGTAGATGCTCGAGCGACAAAAAATGTATAGAAGGGACGAGAGGGGAAAATATTAACGGGCCGAAATCATGGTACTGAACAGTTCTGATAGATTGCCATTTACTCCGACCATCGAACTGATGTCGCTGTACACTTCAGGAATCAACGCTCTGAAGACGAGATCGAAACCAACCGCCGTGAGGGCAGACGCTAAGTATTGATTGCAAACCTTATGGACAGATTTCGACTGATCTCAATTAATCAAGATCCTTGTTCGTGTCCTTTCTGAGCACTACACTTCGTTTCACAGAACAGATAGTTCTCTTATTCTGCTGCCAGAATAAGAGAATAAGTCTGGCATGTGAAGATCAAGCTCGTAGAATTGCATATTATTCAGCTTCGGGGATTTCTGCCTCACGCACCTAGACATCGTTTTCCGTACTTTATTCGCTTTTGTGGGCCTTTCATAGTAGTCCGCATCCCTCGTCGCAAACCAGGGCAGACAATTGAGATAGGTGGTTAAGTTCTTTCCAGTCTCTGATCCATCACCCATACGAATCAATTCTGCAAAGTGCCCAAGAAAAATCACACGCATCTGTTTAGAATCGAATACTATGAACCCCTCACCAGCCGTCAAATATCAAATTGTAGCCTTGTTGCCACATTGCGAACCTGTAACCTGGAACCATGGAACTGCTTTCAATCTCTTATGTTTTAAGCACACTAATCTCGTGCCAACACGTCAGTTACAATGTCTTTTGTAAGCACCTCTTCTCTAGAATCCTAAATAGTTCACCCCCATCGCTATTTCCTTCTAAATCTTATCGTATCTAAACTAATAGTCCTTTCCAGAGCTAACAACCATAGGTTGTTGACGATTGCACCTGTGAACTCCTGCTTAACTAGTTTTGGAATCCTATCTCTGTAATCTTGATGTTCTGGGAAAGATGCATTCAGTTTTTTCAAGTAACCGGATTCCTGCCTTTGCAGCCTGTCTAGGTCGACCGTAAAACCCCCAAATTTGTGGTCTGTGTAATCGACGAGTTTGAATTGTGGACACCCTATGCTATGCCTGTCTATTAGCCTACAAAATATTCCTTCTAGATGCAATCTGGGTGACATGTTTCTGTTTGCCCATGTCCACATCTCGCATTTGAGAAATCCAATCTGTACCTGTCAGAAAGGTGGAAAGATTCGAATAGGTTCACAAGGTTTTGCCCCTCCTTCTCCTGTCAGTTAGCTTCACAAACTCCAGGCGTGCATCTAAGATGGCATTCCAATTGCCCACTAACACTAAAGATCGGGTCGTTCCTTGGAAAATCTCTAGATACTAGAAGAAATCTGGTTGCCCTGCCTTCTGTCAGTGGGTGGAGACGTACTAGTATGGCGGCATTTTGATCCCGTTATTTAGACTGTCGGACAATTGTTTTTTTTTTTTTTTACCAAAGATTCAGGTTAACCTAAGCTTTGTGAGCGAAAGTGGGTAAAAACAAATTGTGTGGAATCCTGACGGATGGAAATATGACCTGTACATGTGTTGTCAAGGGCGGTCACTTTCAAAGAATGTGAGATTGAGTAACTGAGGCAAGTTTGAAAGTTTTGTTTGTTATTCGTCGGTAGGAAATGAGAGGTACAATGTGGTTCCTTTGGCGTGTAATGATAGCGTATTTGTGCTGTTAAAACAGACCTAGTTGTTATGTTAACAAGTTACAACAAAGCACTCATCGTGGGACTAATGATAATACTGTGTCATGACGTGATAGGGTTATATTAAACAGAACATGTTGTTCCCACTTATCTATGCCTTCCACCCATACCGCTATCGTTACAGAATCAGTGGTATATACTATGTGTCCAACGATCCGTTTCAGTGTAAAGGGAACACATTTAAGCAGAGGTATTCTTAAGTGACTCCTATCATATATTATAATCATTATTATCAGAATAAATAAATTTGCGAAATGCAATGCTTCTTTTCCTCTTTTTCCTCTCTGAATTTGATCACATGACTAAGGATGCAGGATTATATATTCTGTTTACGATTGAAGTTTCTCCTACAATGTGGTTCTAACACTGAAAGGAAGGCTCTGAAGGTGAACACGCGCTCTGCGTTCTTTAACAAAGTAACACAATCCGAGGTATAAGTTTTAAGAACGAGTATTGCTAATGAAATGAAAGAAAATTTCGGAAATTACTCACCAGAGCATATTCATGAAAAGACCAAAGACATTTTGAAAGGAATGTTTAAGTTTTAATCATTGATTCATTTATATGTTCTTAGCTTAGTTGTTTTTGCTTTTATTTATGTTTATCTACCATTGATATTTTCTCAAGTAAAACAGAAGCAATCATTCTCTCTAACGGTAGCTGTTTGCTAGTCTATGTACAGAACGAAACCATATTGATTTTATTGCATCAACTACCTTTCTATTTCTCTACACAGAAATGGAGTTAAATGTAGATTCGATAAAAGTTTTAAAAGCGGGTTTTATATGCCCCAAAGTCTTAATTACTCAGTAAAATTTGGATGCGGACGAAGATGAAAAGAGTCACTCGTGTGGCACTCTGCGAAAGCATTCGGAACGTCTTTATGTACAAGAATTTAACAAAAATGGTGTGAATAAAAGCAATAACATCAACATCAACAACAATAGCAACAACATAAATAAGTAAAGCTTTCTAAGTTCATTGACTGGAACAGTAATTGCTGGAATGCAATTTCGGGAACCAAATATCCAAAACCTCTAAATGATAGAATTGTTTGAAGGAAAATTTTATCAGTCGATGTTCTCGGTAAGATTTTATTAGCAAATTTTCTTGTGAAATTTTATTAGCAAATACTCAAGCTAAAACCGAATTGTTGACAATTAAATAAAATGGACTAAAGTGGTATGAACATAATAAATATAAAACAGACAGTAATAACTCTAACCCTGAGAGTGTTTCCATAAACGTGAGAAGCAAAAAGAATTAAGGCGAAGAGGGGTGAATGAGATTATAAGACATAGATCCTATGCTAGAGATATTTATTTAGGTGCTATCTAATCTAATAACCAAATATGACACAGGTTACTGGAACGTCATAATAGAAGAAAAAAAAGAGATAGGAGATGAGAAGAAGCAATGGAAAGGAATAAGTTGAGAGGATAAATAGTGGAAATACTTAATGAAAATGAGAGAAATATAATAGAAACTTGGTTGAAATAAAAATAAAAAATGGAGATAAATATAGAAATTAGAGAAAGAAAGAAATGAACGCGCCGTTTGGAAATATCACTAAAATACTTTTTCAGCCATTAACTGGCTGGCTTCATGTAATTTTTATTTCATTTTTCATGTCGTCACCCGGATCTAGAAATTTAGTAACAGTTTGCAACCCTTTCTCTTCTATCAATTCAGCTATCAATCTTTAACAATTGAATATAAGTATTAATCGTGCTAAGCTCATTGAAGTGTCTTTATTTCTTCTGTTTGCGAGTATATAAAACGCCATTTGGCACACTTTATTTGGCACTGAGAAGTATAAATATTTTGTCTTATAATATACAAGGAAAGTTGAATGGATGACAGAATGAAACGAGACTCCTTGTGGTGTTTAGTTAATGCCTTTATGTTTTGAAATCATCAATAATTCAAGTATTCATAGGATAAGTAACAACAAAATCCATACAGTTTGAATAATAGATTGTTCCCATTCCGAAAAATATTAAAAGGATCAAAATTTAATACTGTCAGAGCTGGGGCGCTACGTACGAGGTGAACTTCGTGATCGTCGTAGGGGTTATAAATTCTGAACAGATTAGATGAAATTACTTAATGTAAGAACAAACAACAAAATCTTAGCTATAATGGCAGCGGTTGAAACCAGTCTCGGACAGAACTATTGAATAAGTATGTAGTAATGGCATGGATTTGAGGGTAACAAGGGGCTTGTGTGATGTTATAATCTTGTCACATACCTTCATCGTTATCTATTATCTTTTATTTGCTTCAGTCAGAAAATTGCGGTCATGCTGGGGCAACGGCTTGAAGTAATTTTAGTCAGATGAATTGACCGCAGTATTTATTTCTAAATTATTACCTAATCGAGCCCCAACATTTATTTCTAAATTAATATTCTGATTTATTATGAAGATCACAAAGATCGATTTAAAGGAGACCACAGTAATATCAGTTTGAAATGGTCAAATGAGTTTTAGGAATATTTACTGTTTAATGCTTTCAGTACATGAAAACAGCTTTAGTTGTATAGTGAAATTGCTTTTATTGTTAACGGTTTATGCAGGAGTGGCTGTGTGATAAGTAGCTTGTTTACCAACCACATGGTGCTGGGTTCAGTCCCACCGCGTGGCACCCTGGGCAAGTGTCTACCAGTAGAGCTTCGGGCCGACCAAAGCCTTGTGAGTGGATTTGGTAGACAGAAACTGAAAGAAGCCCGTCGTATATATATATATATAT
>NC_068984.1:136458067-136460429 GCF_001194135.2 Octopus bimaculoides | reverse complement strand
GATCCTCCGATCGCGAGTCCACTGCCCTAACCATTGGGCCATTGCGCCTCTACAGTAATGAAATGGTTAAAATTTAAAGACTTAAATCGAAACCTTATGGTTGCCACTACTTTCCCAACATTTACCACTAGTTTGCATAACGCACCTATCACTGTATATTGGAGTCGTGGCACTCCGTCGGTTATGAAGACGAGAGTTCCAGCTGATCTGCTCAACGGAACAGCCTGCTCATGAAATTAACGTGAAAGTGGTTGAACACTCCACAGACACGTGTACCCTTAACGTAGTTCTCGGGGAGATCCAGCGTGACATAAAGTGTGACAAGGTTGGCTCCTTTGTAGTACAGGTACAACAGAAACAGGAAGAAAGAGTGAGAGCTAACCGTGGTGAAATAATACAGCAGTGTTCGTTCGCCACCACCCCTTGCCGGGGCCTCGTGGTGCTTTAGGTGTTTTCGCGCAATATGCACTCACAACGCCCGGTTTGGGAATCGAAGCCACAATCCTACGTCCGCGACTCTACTACCCTAACCACTAGGCCATTGCGCCCTATCGTTAGTAACCATTGACTCTACATAGTCTGAAAGAGAAAGGACGAACAAACCCATACATTGCATTAATGCATCTTCGATTTTTAAGCGGTGACATTTTTAATGGGTATCTGGTCATATAATATTTATTATATTTATCGCGTTGGTGAGTAAAATCTTTAACTGCCAGCATTATATTTAGGTTTAAAATAAATGAAATGGTTCAATAGAAAAACAAACAAAAAAGGTCTTAACTCTCACCAAAACAAAAGCAAATCACAGTGTACAGATTACTATTAAACATTAAAATATCTTATTGAATAATAAATCATTTTCGATCATTTCACAGTTTCTAAAACTTAATAAAATATTTCTAGCTTGCTTTTACTTATAAATTATTATGGAAGTTAGTATTTTACGCGTTACACCAAGGCGGTGAGCTGGCAGAAACGTTAGCACGTCGGGCGAAATTCTTAGCGGTATTTCTTCTGTCTTTATGTTCTGAGTTCAAATTCTGCCGAGGTCGAATGTGAACCAATATACAACTGGTACTTAATTTATCGATCCCGAAAGGATGGAAGGCAAATTCGATCTCGGCGGAATTTGAACTCAGAACATAAAGACAGAAGGAATATCGTTAAGCATTTTGCCCGGCGTGCTAACATTTTTTATATATATAAGATATAAGTTGGTTACGTGTTTGTTGCTGGTTTAGTTTATGTAGTGTTAAAAGACTGTTACAGCGTAGTCTATATCCAAACCTCACGGGTATAATATTCCCACTGCGTGGCAGCTTGGGTGCGTAGATTTTACTATAGCTTTGGGCTGTGCGAAGCCTTGTGAATGGATTTGGTAGACGGAAACTGAAAGAAGCTCGACGTATATATATATGTGTGTGTGTGTGTTTGTGTGTCTTTCTGTCGTTGTCTTCCTCCTCACTGCATGACAACCATTGTTGGTTTGTTTATGTTCCCGTTCTAGCGGTTCAGCAAACGAGATTGATAGAATAAGTATCAAGCTTTAAAAACATGTTACCAGGACCGATTCGTTCGACTAAAAATTATTCAAGGCAGTGATCTAGCATGGCCGCAGTATAATGACTGAAAGACCTAAATGATAATAGATATTAATGAAAATGACTGAGAATAATGAATTCGGTAATTTAAATTTATAAATATGTCCATGTGTATGTGTGGGTGTGGGTGTGTGTGTGCGTATCCATGTTTGTCCCCACCGATTCTTGACAACCAGTGTTGTTTTGTTTACGTCCCCGTAATATAGTGAGTCGTCATACAAAACCGATAGAACCAGTACCAGAGTAGAAAAATATAGTAAATTAATAATGTGGTCGATTTACTCGACTCAACCTCTTCGAAGTGGTGCCCCAGTATGGTCGCAGTGCAATAGCTGGAACAAATACACGATAGAAGTTATCGGGTTTCTCTAAAAGGCTAACTTGCGTAGATTTCTGTTACAGTAATCAGTTCTATCTAGTACATTAGCCTCACATCCTAATGCTACAGGAAGAAGATATTAAAATAAACCACCCAAGTACGTTTCTTTTAGAACCAATACCGTTTGTACTACGATAGAAATATTAAAAGATATTACATACCATATTTTCTTCAATCTTTATGTATACAACAAACACTTCACAATTTCTTCAAAGTGACAAAATTTCCGAAGCTGGAAACGTTGCTTTCAAAAATCAAGAAAAAAGAAAGAAAAAAAAAAGGAGACTCCTTCAAAGTATTTAGTAGTGGTTGTCAGGAAACTTTCCGATAAGAAAGTGTCACGTCAAAGCAAATAACTTTCTAAATATTTCCACAATTG
>NC_068984.1:136453136-136457108 GCF_001194135.2 Octopus bimaculoides | reverse complement strand
ATATATATATTGAAAGAAAAGACAACAAAAGAAAGAAAGAGACCTCGATATTATTTAAATAAAGGTATTTATCTGTAAATAATATGTGACAATTATTCGGTAGCCATGATAAAACTATGTCCATATCATTTTATATACGGAAAAAAGCAACAACAACGACAACAATGTATTCATTCGTTTTTAAAGTAAAACCAAGCGCATGAGAAACTTGCCGTTGCCAAAGATATTTGTGGAGTAACTGCTGTGAAATGGTTCCCGTATGAAAATAGCAGTCTTTAGTTTTTGACAGTGCGAATTTTGTTCAACGGTGCTTTTCATATAAGATGATTCTTAAATGAAAAACAAACGAAATTCTGTGAATGGAAATTCCCTTAGAAATTCAAAGATCATGAATGGAGTTTATTAATGTACTGAAGATTTCCGGCGTTGTCCCAATATTACATTTACTGTTCAAAGCTCCCTCTAATTTGGCTTCTTGTTCTCTCCTTGGTGGTTAATAAGGAAGCACTTGTCATGTATATTCCTCAACTTTATAACTCAGTTGATAACTTTATGGATTTATAACAGAGTAAACCAATATTATTTCCAAAACTAAAGGTATTTCAGAATGGTGGAAATAGCTTTTTAACTGTCTCAAGCGGTATTTCGTCCATCTTTACGTTCAGAGTTCAAATTCCGCCGAAGTCGACTTTGCCTTGCATGGTTTCGGAGTCGATAAAATTATTTTCAGCAGAGCGACTGGGTCCATGTAATGGATTTATCCCCCTCTTCGAAATTGCTCGCCTTGTGCCAAAATTTGAAACCAATATTAATTCATAAGACGATGAAGGCGGGCGGCGAGCTGGCAGAATCGTTTGCGCGTCGGTTGAAATGCTTAGTTGCATTGTTTCCTTTTGTTTGCGTTCTGATTTCAAATACCGCTGGTGTTCACTTTATCTTTGTTCTTTCTGGGATCGATAAAAATAAGTAACTGCAGAGCACAGAGGTTGATTTAATCGACCCCTTGTCTCCTCATAATTGCTAGTATTGTGTCAAAATTAAGAAGAATTACTACAAGGATAGAAGGCCGTGCCTATAACCCTTTATTAAGATAACTATGATATTTGGAATTGATATGAATGATGTTCAGCCTGAAATTTTATGCAACAATCTCAGCAGAGGAACTGTGGTCCAGTGGAAAGCCAGAGAACTGCAGTTCTTGGGAGAATGGATTATATAAGGTTTGGTATTTAGAGGAAGGCATAGACAAACAAAAATGGAAAAAATGATGCGCCATTACATTAGAGAGCTTGGCAGTTCAGAAGAGCATCAACTTCAGAAATAAAGTTAGGAAAATCAGATGAATAATTGCAACATAAGAGAAAAGAAAGTTGTCGAAGTGTGTTAGTAAGGAGAAATTTACCTATTGTTGTCACGGCTCCTTCCTGTGCGTAGTTGCTGTCCACTTCAAGTCATGTCGTCACTATTGCAATGTGAACTGTACTTATGACACGTAGAGATTCAGATCAGTCGTATTATATGGTACTGTATGGAACACCACCTACCCTATGGGATGCTGCTTTGGCGTTAATTTTGATATGTAATTGCATGTGAATTGAAAGATCATCGATGATTCTAAGGCAGTGGTATCGAACCGTTTGTAACTTAGCGCTGACTCTCAAAGAATGGAGTTTTATCAATGATTTTTTCTAAGATTTTGATTTCTCCCGCAAAAAAACCCCACTCACAATAGATTATTTTAAACAAACGGTAGCTAATTTTGTGCAGTAGTATAATTTCCATATCTCCCTATACTAACCCGGTATTACCATATAAGAGGATGTTATGTGCCTCATTTCAGATATTTACGTGCACCAGTACCCTCTATATGAATTTAATTTATGGAAATTACTAAGATGTGGTGTTATATAACAAAATTATATAACAAAATTATATTGGATCGTAGTGCATCACCAACCACATTTCTGCTCACCAATAACAGAATACTCTTCCTATTAATATTTATTTCTTGCAAAAAGTTTTATTGAAAATTTGTTCAATATGTATATATATATATATATATATATATATATATATATATATATATATATATATATGGGAGAATATACAAATAATAACAACAGACGAGGACAGGTGGTGTAAATAACAAAAGTATATATTAGTATGACGCTCGGGAATACGGAAAGTCTTTGACGTTTCGAGCTACGCTCTTCAACAGAAAGAATACGGAGACAAGGAGAAACACACGGAGAAAAAAAATTGAATAGTGTTCAGTCAACGGTCAATCATATATATTCCATTTTTTTCACTCCTTTTTTTCTCTCCTTGTTTCTCTCCTTGTTTCTTTCTGTGTTCCTTTCTGTGGAAGAGCGTAGGATCGAAACGTTAAAGACTTTTTCAATTCCCGAGCGTTATACTAATACATCTATTTGTTTTCTACATTACCTGTCTACTTCACAGAAGGCACTGGAATATGTAAATATATAAAAGCGGCACGAGCTTGATGGGGAAATGAGACGTCATGGCACTGCTGTTTTGGTGCCGCCTATTTGGCGTCTTTGATTCAATGCTAACTTATTTAACTTCAATTGTTTTAAAGTTTCTCTCGTTCCCTTTCTCTCTCTCTCTCTCTCTCTCTCTTACTCTTTTGTTATGTTTGCAATAATGTGTAATGTCTCTGTCCCTTCTCTCTCTGTCCCTTCTCTCTCTCTCCCTCTCTTTCTCTCTCTCACTCATTTTATCTGTGTGCGTATATTTCTTTTAGCATATGTATGTGTATGTGTGTATTTGCTTTTAGTGCCAAAATGTACTGTCATCAAACGGGTTAAATAGCTACTCCGCGGGGCCAAGTCGTTAGTGCCCAAACAGCTGCACCCAAATAACTGCGCCCAAACAGCTGCACCCAAATAGCTGTGCCCAAACAGCTGCACCTAAATAGCTGCACCCAAACAGCTGCCTCTTCTAGACCCAATGAAATAGAATTAAAAATACATGTAACAAAACTCAACACAAAACAAGCTTCTGTTTGATTAAAATAATGTATTTTCTGGGGTTTTATGTGCGCGCTTGCTTCAAAACGATGGGAGGTGCGTTTGCAAAACGGCATTTTGTGAAGTGGGCACGGAGCTACAAACAGCTAAGAATGAATGACAAACATTATTCAATTTCGTTTCGCTCTGTACCACAATATTCAATTTTAACATTCAGCAACATCGATAAGCCAAAAGAAAACCAGTCATATATCCAGGAAAACTTCATCGATTATATCTTCTAAATCTCATAAAGCTTACACCAGAACCAAAAATCAATACCTTGTTGTTATTGTTGGGACGAGGGATAATGATATTGTCGAGAATGGTGATAATGGTGATTGGAGTTGAAATACCAAATGTTGTTAATTACAGTATTGGTGGAAGTAATTAATACATTTAGCAAAATTATTATTGTTAGTCATAGGAGTGGTGGTGTGAGAAGAAGAGGGTGTGTCGCGTGGTAATTAGAGTAGGAACCATGGTGGTAGTTGTTGGTAAAGTCATTAAATATTGATTTTTTTGGCGTGGCTGTGTGGTAAGAAGCTTGCTCTCCAACCAAATGGTTCCGGGTTCAGTCCCACTGCGTGGCATAATGGGTAAATGTATTCTACCATAGCCTAGGGCCGGCCAAAGCCATTTGATTGGAGTTGGTAGACGGGAACTGAAAGAAATCTATGGTGTGCATATATAACGTGGCACTCCGTCGGTTACGACGACGAGGGTTCCAGTTTGTCCCATCAAATGGAACAACCTGCTCGTGAAATTGACGTGCAAGTGGTTGAGCACTCCACAGACACGTGCACCCTTAACGTAGTTCTCAGGGAGGTTCAGTGTGACACAGAATCTGATAAGGCCGGCCCTTTGAAATACAGGTACCACTCATTTTTGCCAGTCGAATGAACTGGAATAACGTGAAATAAAGTGTCTTGCTCAAGGACAC
>NC_068984.1:136450700-136452820 GCF_001194135.2 Octopus bimaculoides | reverse complement strand
ATATATATATATATATATACAGTGGAGGACTGGTCAGGTTACCAGCTTGCCTGATGGTAAGTGGGCTCCTGCGATCATTAGACTCCATATACGGAGGCCCATGTTAGTATCTAAAGTCCTTATCTTGTTTGCTGTTAACACAACAACTACTACTATGCCCGTAGCTTAGTGGTTAAGAGCGCAGGCTACTAACCCCAAGATTCCGAGTTCGATTCCAGGCAGTGACATGAATAATAATAATAATAATAACATCGAAAAATACCTTAGGAATGAGAACCCAAGTTCGAAATGTCCCCAAGACACCCGATGAAGGCTGGAGGGTATATCATCCGAAACGTTGTGTTAACAACAAACAAGATGAGGAAAAATATCCGTCAAATGCAAATAATGTACATAATTCCTCATCTCTTAAATATAGAACCGTGTAATATTTTTTTCTTTCTACTTTTGGCTCAAGGCTAGCGATTTTATGAGGGATGGTTACATCTAACCAATACTCAACTGGTTGGTATTTTAGCCCCAAAAGGACGAAAGGTAAAGCTGACCACGGCGGAATTTAAATATAAATATCCTGAAAAAAAATGCAACTAAGCACTTTGTCCCATGTGCTCCCGGCTTTAATTGCTCGTAGCCTTGTATTAACAAGTAACAATAGCCCTTTTCAATATAGACATAAGGCGTGAAATGCTGGTGGAGAAGACTTGATTATATCGGTGCCTGTGTTCAGCTGGAATTCATTTGATCGAGCCTGAAAGGAGTGAAAGGCAAAGTGGACATCAGAAGAATTTGAACTCAGAACATAAACGTATAGGCGCAGGAGTGGCTGTGTGGTAAGTAGCTTACTTACCAACCACATGGTTCCATGTTCAGTCCCACTGCGTGGCACCTTGGGCAAGTGTCTTCTACTATAGCCTCGGCCCGACCAAAGCCTTGTGAGTGGATTTGGTAGACGGAAGCTGAAAGAAGCCCGTCGTATATATGTATATGTGTGTGTGTGTGTGTGTGTGTGTGTGTGTGTGTGTGTGTGTGTGTGTGTGTGTGTCCAACATCGCTTCACAACCGATGGTGGTGTGTTTACGTCCTCGTAACTTAGTGGTTCGTCAAAAAGAGATTGATAGAATAAGTACCAAGCTTACAAAAAAATAAGTCCTGGGGTCGATTTGCTCGACTAAAGGCGGTGCTCCAGCATGGCCGAAGTCAAATGACTGAAACAAATAAAAGAGTTTCAAATCTCAGCACAAGACCAGTAATTTGTGGGGAAGGGATTACATCGTTCCCCAGCGAGGGTCCAACTGGTAATTTATTTCATCGACCTTGAAAAGAATGTGAAGCTAAGGTCGACCATGCTGTTATTTGAAACCAGAATGTAATGATCCGGAATAAATGCCGCAGACCATTTCGTCCAGCGTGTTAACGGTTCCGCCACCTCTCCGCCTTGTTCACCAATGCTGTGAATAATGGTACTAATAATGTTGCCAATGGTTACAAGGAGAATAGTAACAGTGGTGTGAAGTAGCAGCAGTAGCAGTAGTAATACTAGTAGTAGCAGCAGCCGTGTGATGGTGGTGGTGGTGGTGGTAGCGCTGCTGCTGCTTGTGCTGGTGTGGTGACGACGATGATGATGATGATGATGGTAGTTATAGTAGCGGTTGAAGCAGCAATGATGATACATGTGATAACGACGGTAGTGGTGGCGGTGGGAGTGGTTACCGTTGCAGTAGTAGCGGTAGCAGTAGTCACAAGGATGGTTGTGGTAGCAGAATGTTAGAGGGGGTTCGACCGGCTGTATTAAATCGTGGTGGTGGTGGTGGTTGTGGTGGCGGTGGTAGTAGAAGATAGAGAGGAGGTAGAAGTGGTGATGTAGATAATATAAAGGTGGTAGTGGCGGCAGTGGCGGTGGTGGTAGTGGTGGTGGTGATGTCGGATTTAAAGATTTGGTGCTGGGTGAATTGTGACGGTATAAATATTAATAGTAGCAATGGTGGTGGTGTGGTGGTGGTAGTGGTATGTTGGTGGTGGTGGTATGTTGGTGGTGGTGGTGTGTTGGTGGTGGTGGTGATGTTGATGGTGGTGGTGTGTTGGTGGCGGTAGTGTATTGGTGGTGGTGGTGTGTTGGTGGT
>NC_068984.1:136449195-136449706 GCF_001194135.2 Octopus bimaculoides | reverse complement strand
GTGTGTTGGTGGTGGTGATGGTATGTTGGTGGCGGTGGTGATGGTGATGGTGGTGGTGGTATGTTGGTGGTGGTGGTGGTGGTGGTGATGGTGGTGGTGATATGTTGGTGGTGGTGGTGGTGGTGATGGTGGTGGTGGCGGCGGGGATGCTGATCATATCAATGGCATTTGAGAGAGTGGATGCTTGTGGTGGTGGAGATGGTGATATTAATGATGATGGTTGCGGCAGTAGTAGTAGTAGTTGTCGTTGTTAATGTCGTTGTTAATGTTGTTGTTGTATAGCCCTAGTCGACTATGCGGTTGCGGGCCTAAATCAAAACGATTCCACCTTTGACCTGACCATCCCAGATTTTCCTTTGTGTGTACGTGTGAGTATGTGTTAGCGCACGTATGTGTGTGTGTGTGTGTATGCATATATGTATGTGTGTGTGTTTGTGCATATGTGTGTGTATGCGTGTGAGGGAGAGAGAGAGAGAGAGAGAGAGAGAGAGAGAGAGAGAGAGAGAGAGAG
>NC_068984.1:136446165-136448741 GCF_001194135.2 Octopus bimaculoides | reverse complement strand
GGGGGATATTTGAAGCAGTGGCGATCGTAGTAGCAGCGATGTGGTAGTTGTGGTGATGACGATGATGATGATAATGATGATGATGGTGATGATGATGAAGATGAAGATGGTGGGGGGTGGGGGTATTGGTGGTAGTTATGGCGAGTTCGCGTGTGTGTGTGTTAGTGGTGGTGGTGGTGGTGGTTTTGGTGGTGGTGGTGGTGGTGGTGTTAGTGTTTATTGTATTGGCGGATGGTAGCGGTAGAAATTGTATTATGACAGACAAGGATGGATAGAGATAGTTGCGGAAAATCAGAAAAGGTAGAATACGGGTGGGGAATGTGTGTGTGTGTGTGGGGGGGCTGAGTTGCAGCGTGGAAAATGCAATGGGTGGGTGGGATTGCAGTGGAAGTTTGTAGTGGAAGATTGCAGTAAAAGATTGCAGCAGCAGGCTTTGACAACTAATTGCATATATTAGCAGACTAGCTGATGACGTCATTGGTCTACGCAGGCATGGATTTGGTGGCGGCTACGTTGACGGAGGACGCCGATATTTTGCACGTGACTTTGATTCTGTATGTATGTCTGTGTGCACGTCTGGTTCTCTGTGTGTGTGTGGGTTTGTGTGTGTGTTCGCATGTGTCTGTATACTTGTGTTTGTTTATTTGTGTGTATGTGTTTGTTTGTGTGTAATTGTGTGTGTGTAATTGTGTGTGTGTGTGTGTGTGTGTGTGTGTGTGCATTTGCATGTGTGCGCGTACGCTTCTCTGTGTGTGTTGATACATTTGCTTGGGTGAGAGAGAGAGAGAGAGAGAACGATGTATGCGAAGAGAAAAAGAGAACGTGCACGATAGAGAAATGATAGAGAGAGGAAGATAGCGAGATATAGAAACAGCTAGAGACTGTAAGACAGAGAGAGGGGGGAGGGAGAGAAAGAGGGAGAGAGGGGTTTGTATAATTCGCGAAAAGACAGAAGAAAGTATGGCAGAGACGGATGAGAGTGTAATTGAGAGACAGAATGAAACACAGAGAAAGAGAGAAAGATAGATAAATAGATAGATTGATAGATGGATAGAGAGATACAGAAAGAGAGATAGATAGATAGATAGATAGAGAGAAATGTGAAAACAGGTGGAAGAGAGAGAGATATGTGAGGGAGAAAGAAGGAAGTGACAGAGTAGAGGGAAGAGAGATGTGAATAGAGAGTGAGAGAGGAGGGAAGAGAGTGGCAGTGGGAGCCTGTTGCATAAAGAGAGGAGACGTTCACATTCTCATACATAGATGAAAGAGGAAAGCTCAGTTGATAGGAAAGGTCGAGAGAGTGTGTGTGGGGGAGAGGAAGAGGTGAGAGTATAGGAGGGAAGGTGAGAGTAGGAAAGAAGGCGGGGGTCAGAGAGAGATAGGTGTGAGAGAAACGGGAAGTGTGATGTGGAGGGAGGAGAACGGAACATGTAGAGAGAGGGATGGGAAGAGAAAGGGGGTAGAAGATAGGAGATAGAGGGGAAGGAAGAGGGGCAAACAGAGAGAGAGAGAGAGAGAGAGAGAGAGATTGGGACAGAATGTGAGACAAATACAAACAGAAGAGATTAATAAAAAGACAAAGTCGGTAGGATATAGATAGGAATAGGGGAGAAAGAGTGAGAAAGAGAGGTAGTGAGAGAGAGAGAGAAGGGAGAGAGGGAGAGAGAGAGAGGAGTGATAGAAAAGTAAAATAAGCAGAAAAGAAAGAAGGGATGCAAATGTATGAAAAAAGAACGAGAAATAGGGACAGAGAACGAGATAGGTAGATAGATAGATAGATAGATAGATAGATAGATAGGAATTCACGGGAAAGTAATAGGATGAGAGGGATAGATAGCGACAGAAAGAGTAAGAGTATTAGGTGAGATTGTAGTGTGACAAGTCTACGTTTGTGTGTGTCCACATAAGAAGAGAGTGATGCTGAGATTTTGTGAGTCAGTGCGAAGTGAGAAAGTGAGAGAGGAACAGATAAAGAGAGATAAACAGATAGATAGGTAGAGAGATAGAGTGTCAGAAGAGGATGGAGTTAGAGAGACTGTGAGAGACTGTGAAAGAGAAACAGAGAGCGAGAGAGAAAGACAGAGGGTGTGTATGTGTGTGTGTGTTCGTATATGTGCGAGGGTTACTATCATTTTTGAAGAAGTGTGTATGCTTGTGTATTGATGATGTAGTGTTGTTTGATGTATGTGTGTATGCATGTATGCATGTATGTCATATGTAAGTATGCATGTACGTTAAGTTAGCATGTCACATGTATATCTGTCTGCCTGCCTGCCTGCCTGCCTGCCTGTCTGTTCATATGTATGTATGTATGTATGTATGTATGTATGTATGCATGTATGTATGCATGTACGTCAGGTGAGAGATGTGTACCTCAGAAATAGAGGGAAAAGAAAAGAGGAGAGGTTAAGAACAAAGAAAAAGACAGAGACAATACATATATACATATATACATACATATGCATACACCCACACACATACACAGCCACAAACATCGAGACGCACACCTGTATGCACATATTTATGTTCATATATAAAAAAAAAATTTATATGTATATATATATATATATATATAT
>NC_068984.1:136444944-136445539 GCF_001194135.2 Octopus bimaculoides | reverse complement strand
ATATATATATATATATATATATATATACACACTCACACACACAGAGGCTGGGCCAAATGTCACGAAGGTGTTTCAATATTTAATAAGTCCTTAATTTTTTGTCTAAAATTTATAATACGCAAATATCATATACATACACACATGCACAAACGCACACACTCATACAGATAAATGCACGCACATATATACACATATATACACATACACACACACACACACATATATGCATGTATGTATATATATATATATATATATATATATATATACATAAATGTAAGCTAGGTGGAAAAAAATCGCATCAAAACGAAAAAAATTTATTAAAAAATTTATTAAACTTTCATACATTTTCGTGACTTTTGTCCCAACCTGTATAAATATGTGTGTGTATTTGTGTTTGTGTGTGAGTGCGTGTGTATTGGATAAAGTGAAATAAAAGTGAGGCGGTGAGAAAGAAAGGAAGAAAAAGAAACAAACTTGAGAGAGAGGGTGAGAGAGAGAGAGAGAGAGAAAGGGGGAGGGGGTCTGGTGTTGGGTATCATGATTAGAAAGGCGAGATAATGATATACATATATATATATATATATATATATATATA
>NC_068984.1:136443175-136444145 GCF_001194135.2 Octopus bimaculoides | reverse complement strand
TATATATATATATTTATATATATATATGTGTGTGTGTGTGCGTGTATGTGTATGTTTGTGTGTCTGTGTTTGTTCGTCGCCAAATAGAATAAATTCTAGGCTTACAAAGAATAAGTCCTGGGGTCGACTACTTTGACTACAAAAAAGGTAGTACTCCAGTATGGCCGCAGTAAAATGACTGAAACAAATAAAAGAATAAATCAATATTAATTTATTTTGCTTTTCTACTCTAGACACAAGGACTGACATTTTTGGGGAGGCGGCCAGTCGATTAGATCGACACCAGTACGCAACTGGTACTTAATTTATCGACCCTGAAAGGCAAAGTAGAACTCGGCGTGATTTGAACTCAGAACGTAAAGACAGAAGAAATACCGCTAAACATTTCGCACGGCGTGCTAGCGTTTCTGCCAGCTCGCCGCCTTGGTTGTATGTATATATTAATAAAAAGTGTCGGTGTGTGTGTGTTTGGTGAATGTTTTGTTTCTAGATCTTGGAGACAGAAAAAGATGGAAAGTGAAACGTATAAGAGACATGGGAACAACAAAAGGGCAAAAATTGAAGAGACAGATTTCTTGAGAGCTGTGAGAGGAAAGACTCAATAAATAAGAATATAACATAAAACAAATGGGTTGAAACAAGACACAGGGTAATATGCCTAGCTATGAGAGATTATAACATTTCAAACATTGAACCACGGTGGCCAAAAGTTGCCTTGAGAAAGGGATGGAATTGAAAGGCTCATCACTTACTCGTTTTAGTTTGAAAGACGGATTAGGTTTTTTTTTTTTTTTTTATCGATTACGCTTCGAAGTAGGAGAGATGGAATTACATCTCGATTCAGCTGGCTGCGTAATCACTTCGCAGTTTGATCTTAATGGTTTTTGTATGCAGGAAGTGTGATTGCGCCCCTGGATATGACATACTATCCGAGACCAGCGAGTTTGATAGGGTTCAGAGTCTTCGAATA
>NC_068984.1:136436068-136441935 GCF_001194135.2 Octopus bimaculoides | reverse complement strand
ATATATATATTTACAGGGGTTCGACAAAATGACGAAAACACCTTAAAATTTCAAACAAGTGTATTTTAATATGGGGTAGGACCACCTTTGGCAGTAATTACAGCTTGAATTCTACGAGGCATGGACTCGTACAAGGCTGGAAATGTTGTCAAAGTTATTTTTGTTCATTCTTCAGCTAAAACAGTCTCCAGTTCTCGTTGTGATTATGGTGGAGGATATCGACTCCTTAGTTGTTTTTCTAAAATGCACCATAGATATTCAATGATATTGAGATCTGGGGACTGTTGTGGCCAGATAAGATGTTCAACTTCACTAGAATGTTCTTCGTGCCATTCATTAACAACTTTAGCTCTGTGATTTGGTGCATTAAAATCCTGAAAGATCGTGCTTCTCTCCGGAAACAGTTCCGCGACCATAGGATGGATGTGATCAGATAAAATGCTTAAATAGTCTTCATTATTAATTCTGCCATGAAGGGAAACCAGTGGGCCGGCGGATTCCCAAGATATAGCCCCCACCCACTAGATCTAAAAGTTTTGGTTTTCTTCTGGAGTTTTATTTCCCTCTTTTCTCAAAGGCTGTCATTACTTTTAAGACAGTATTTCTTGATACACCAAACATTTCGGCTGTTTTCATTATGCTAGCGCCTGCCATATGAGCACCAACGATTTGACCTCTTTGAAAGTCCGATGGATCTATCATTTTAATGAATTTTAATTACCTTTTTCTGATGATATTTGAAAAGAAATAGCAATTTTTGCAAAACATGCTAAGCAACACTAATGATAAATACAAAATACATTAAAATAAACAAGATTTTGGCGGTTTTTAGATATCTCAAAATATGATGGTATTATGCTAGGTGTTTCCATTAGTTTGTCCAACCCCTGTATATAAACGATTTTCAGCCGAGAATTGTTATAACAGTCCCCCACTACCGACATCCATAGGATATATATGTATAAATGTGTAAAAATAATTTTTTTAGTGACAGAGGCATTATTAATACTAAGAGCTTATATTTATCACCACTCAGCGTGTATGTTCTGTTAAAACAAACTATACTGGGGTAGTGACCATGGGAGAAACTCAGTGGGTTTTGGTGCAAAATGCACTCTCGTTCATATCGCTAGCGGAGAGATAAATCGCGACACCAGTCCAGTTCTATCACTGCTTTTCTATATATCTCCGGCGGGAGACGAATCGCTGCTATCTCTAGCAGTCGAGCGTCCACCATTGACAAGATCAAGGAAGGCCGAAATCACGTGACCTGGTAGTCTCGGCTCTGGAGATGCCGGTGATTTATCTCCCCGCAAGCGATACCAGCAAGAGAGCATTTTGCACCAAAAGCCAATACAAGTGTTTCTCTCGTAGTAACAACCGCAGTATTGTTTCTTCTGACAAAACATCCACGTTTAAATGGGAATGAATATTATCTCTTGGCATTAATACTGCCTCTATCATTAATAAACATTTTTTGACAAGCTCATTGACTAATCATAACACCAGCCTCTGATCCGACACTCTTATTCTCTAAATTGCTGGCAGAGAGACGAATCACTACTATCTCTAGCGGCCGAGCGTCAATCACTGACAAAACCAAAGAAGGTCGAAATCCCGTGATATGGTTGCCTTGGGACTGGAGATGGCAGGAGTTTATCTTCCAGCAAGCAATATAAACAAGAGTGCATCTTCCACCAAAACACGATATAAAACTTTCTCTCTTGGTAACGACCACAATAAATAAATGTTATATTAACGGTATCCTAAATTTTATGTATTTTTTATGTTCACATCTGACAGACAGACAGACAATCTTTTTGATACCATTTTCATTTCTTTAAAATTGACTTCCATACCTGTGTCAAAGTATTTCTCTGCACACTGATGATTAACTGGTTATTCAAATATTAACGTAGTATCATAGCTTTAAAATAATTTGTTTCACAAATAATTACGTAATTACTCTTTATTCACTTACCGTTGTACAAAGTATTCAGGATATAAAACGGTATAATTTAAACTGGATTATTTTTATAAAATGTACGTATTGCCGAAGACACTTGACTGATTTTGGTGACATCAAAACTGTTATTAGGAAATTTAAAGATATTTTTCAGCAACAAAACGCAACTAATAAGTACAAACAGTCTTTCATGATTTGTATCTGCTGGTGTGTTAGTATGCAAAGATGAATATATGGTACAATTAAATATGTATCTCTCTATCTCTGTCTTTCGCTTTATACACGCAAATACATACACACACATACGCAAACTCACAGGCACACACACACACACACACGCGCGCGCACACAAACACACACATATATAAATACACACACACACACACACACACACACATATATATATATATATATATATATATATATATATATATATATATATATATATATATATACATATATATACATATATATATAAAAACATATATATATATAAATATATATGTGTATATATACATATATATATATATATGCATTTATTCATAGACACACCTACCCTCACACGCATGTATATATATATGTATATATATATATATATATGTACATATATATTTGACCGGCGTGCTAAGAATAATGATGATGATAATATTAATAATAACAAGAAGAAAAATGGTCACAGAAAACGAGAAAGCAACAGTACTATGAGATATGCCAATACACACAGATAGAGAAATTAAGGCCAATAGGCCAGATATAGTTGTCAGAGATCACGAAGAGAAAAAATGCCTTCTAATAAATGTATCAATACCAACAGATGAATAATAATAATAATAATAATAATAATAATAATAATAATAATAATAATAATAATAATAATAATAACAATAATAATAATAACAATAATAATAATAACAATAATAATAATAATAATGATAATAATAATAATAATAATAATAATAATAATAATAATAATAATAATAATAATAATAATCCTTTCTATTATAGGCACAATGTTTTGGAAGAGGGGATGTGTCGATTACTTCGACCCACAGTACTCAACTGGTACTTATTTTACCGACCCGAAAGGATGAAAGGCAAAGTTGACCTCAGCGGAATTTGAACTCAGAGCATAAAGAGTCGGAAGAAATGCCACTAACCATTTTGCTCGGTTCGCTAACGATGTGGAAGCTTCAATAGGCGAACTTGCGCTAATGATTCGTTCAGTCCTAATTAATTGGTGCACCAAACCGAACATTATGGCTAACTAAGTAGAGAAATATTTCTCGACAAATAGTAGATATAAGATTTTTAAGAGGAATAATGTGAAATTATGTTTTAGATGTACGCATAAATTTTGCGACTGACAAAGCAAGTAACAATAGTAAAACTCTTAATGAGCTATCTATACCTAATTATTTATGTTCGTGTAATTATCTTAACCACATAAATTGTCCATTAATTCATTTATGTCTTTCGAAGTCAATAATTCCGTAACAGAAAGTATTTATAGGTAGCTATTCAGTTTTTCTCGCTTTGACTAAAAATCCTTTTAAAGTATGATATAATGAACGCACATATACTTTCTGAAATACTGGAATATTGTTTAACTTGAATTCATTGAAGCATGTCTTGAAGGTGATATCAAACTTAAGAAAATGTATAACATAGTTGTGCATTTTGTATTTCAAAAAAATTGAGTATATCGCTCTATAATTATGTCATTTTCTGGCTATACATCGAGATTTTTGTTGAAAAATGAAATACGTAAATCAAACACCGTTCAGCCTTATGCCATGTTGTTAACATACATCTCATATTTAGCATCTTTATTTCCATATATTGAAATTATTCCTGAAACATTTTAAAATGCTTAGGTAGTCGGATTGTCTTGCTTCATAACAATTTCTATAGTAAACATGCATTTCATATTCAACGCTTTTTATTCTTTACGTAAGTATAAGATCAGTTAAATAATTTCTTTAATTGCTTAAAAAGAGATAAAACAAATAATTAATAGCGACAGAAGCAGTATTTATACCCAAACGCAATCTCCATCTCTAACGTCACGTGGTTATTGTGTTACGTCACAATACTGCGTTAATTACCTGGAGAGGATCTCTCATATGAACTCATGGTGCATAAATGAGTGCTTTTATGCACCACGCGGCCATATGAAAGGTCCTCTCCGAGTAATTAATGTAGAATTCTGCGTTCTAACGTAACATCCACATTAAGTTGGATATAAAAATTGACTTTAGGCCAAACAAATGTTTTTAACCGTCTTGTGTAATGATGTTTTCTGAGGAATTTGAAAACAATCAGCCATCGAAAGGGCCTAACTGGAATTGGCACGCATTGGTTTCTTATATCTTTGAAGCTCACATTCTGATATCAAGTGAATGTAAGCGCTTGTAAAAAGGCCTTTGATATATATTTATTACGCATACTTTACGTTGCACAAATTAATCAAAAAATTTTTATATACATATTCTTGGTATATATGTATATATATATATATATATAAGATGATTCTCGTCAGCATTTTAATGCTTTTAAGATTGCACACCTCTTAATACTCAACGCAACTCTTTGAATATTTAAGCTGGATATAAAAAAAAACCCCAGCACAAAGTGACATGTAATAACGAGATTAAATATTGCATAGAAGAGAGCTTAGATCATGGCATAACTAATTTGCTGATTCATATGATAAAACGTAATTACATGCAGTAAATTATCTGTGATGAAATTCCCCATTAAGAAATTCAATTAAACATATAGATTCATAAGTGAGACGATTCTTTAAGTGCAATCCAGGATTCTTAAGGTGTTCAAAATACTCGATATGAACATTTTATTTATATTAGATTTAATGTGAAGGAGGTTATCTAATTAAATGTTCTCATTCATCATACTTGATTTTGGCGATAGTCATTATGCGGTTGAGACACGAGATTTAGATATACATTGTTGTGTATATATACTCTGAATGACTGCATAAAATGCTGCATTACATTTTCTATCGTATTTACTTCCCGACCATAAACGTTGATATAATGTTAAAAAATAAATCAAATTGTTAATATGCTTGAATGTAAAAACTTGTTTACGTATATATAATTAACGTACTTAGAAATAAACATACACACACATAGAGGTAGGCTCAAAATACCTGCGCATGTATACACGTGCACAAGCGCACACAGCTGTGCACACAAAAATCCCACCACGCTTACATAGAAACACACGCACACGTAAACATGCACAAATACACACACACGCGCGCACATTGAGAAATGCTTGTGCAATGTATGTATTTATATATATGCTTGTGTTTATACATGACTATGCATGCTCCCGCTCGCGTGTGCGGCGTGTATGTATTTATCGAGAATGTTCTAAGTTTCGCGATTGGCGTCTTCAGAACTTAAATACTGTTATTTCACTTACAAGTTTTAAGCCTAAACTTTCGGAATACTGGAGTACATTAAATAACGCATGCCTCGATTTATAAAATATATAAGTATTCAACAAATATAGAACTATATATTATCGATTGTTAAGTATTGGGACCGGAGATATTCAGTTCTTCAGAAGAGAATTATTTGTGTTGGCAAAAAATCAGGTGTTGAAGGAAACAGATTAAACAAAAGCAAATGTACCTTAGAATTGCATTCTTCATGTGGAAATCATTTTTGTTTAACTTCCATTAATGGCGAATTATGTACTGGCTAGAGTAAGCAATGAAGAAATTAACTATGAACCCCAGCTGAAGAAAATTCCTGCACATGATTTCATGGACATAGGATGACATATATACATGCATACACCTCTCCCTCAAACACATACATACATACATAACTCATACATATATACCTTCATATATATATATATATATATA
>NC_068984.1:136430905-136435906 GCF_001194135.2 Octopus bimaculoides | reverse complement strand
TGTGTGTGTGTGTGTGTGTGTGTGTGTGTGTGTATGATAGGAGGTAGCGCTGAAAACTTATTTAAGCGTATCGCGAAAGATCTGGGGTTGTATCATTGTTATACCGATATAATGCAGGATAAATATAACAATAATTCTAGGATGAAAATTATAAATATGTAATATATCGCTGCACGTGTTTTCACAAATTACACGACATTAACATTAGAGCATCCTTGGGGTGAATACAGTATAGTCCGTAGTATCCGTGGACTTCTGGTTGATCATCATCATTGATTCATTTTATCAGGCGATACTGCATTGGGGGATGAAGGCCAATCTAGCTGTGGGTATCTCTGTGTATACTATACATATATACATATATACATACATACACATATATGTAAATGTTTTCCAAAATGGAGGTGAACACCTTTGTCCATGCGATCGGCTCTTGAAAAATTGTCAAGGCACTAAGATATTTTTCCTACTTTTCTTGACATGTAAACAATGGTAGATCGTAAGTCACAAATAAAGAAATTATATCCACCAATGCGATGTTGAGCACTCATTTCCATCGTTTGACATTTACGTATATATATATATATATATATATATACGTATTACAACCAATTCTTTTAGCCCTGTATAGCACATCAAATCCATTGCGAGAACAATGTCGTTGATAAGATAATACACATCAGAAAAAAAAATTCATATTTTATAATAACTCCTAATGGATTAATAAAAGTATACCGGAAAAAAACTTTTTTGCCAGCATATGATCAAATAATTCCTTTGACGTTATCAGCGTCTTCGGATTTCATATAATGTCATCTTTACAAAATAATTTCCCTGTCTATTTCAGAGGTATATATAGAAAATACAACGTGTTCATTCTTAGGAATTTTGAACCTCAACACACTAATGGCTAGAATAAACCTTATCCTCTTCTTTAATATTTTACGCATTTTCAATTCAGCAGTCACACAACTGAAAACAGTCAATTTCCTAGACATTAATTTTGACGGAGGTTGTTCTTTGTATAAAACCTTACTTTAAAAAAAAAAACCGTATTAGCTGAAAGCTAATACAAATACAAATTCATTAAGTACATCAATCATAATTTAAAACTTTGTATATATGTGTGTGTGTGTGTGTGTGTGTGTGTGTGTATGTATGTATGTATGCATGCATGCATGTATGTATGTATGTATACATATATATATATATGTATATGTATGTATATGCATATATTTACTTTATTATCAAAGCTGCAAAGACATCACAAAATTTGCAGCTTTAATAATAACGCATATTACTCTATCTCAGGTATTCGAGTACTATTTTTTCCCACATAGGTTCACATTTATGTGCTTACTTTGGTATATATATATATATATATATATATGTAATTATTATTATATATATATGTATATATATATATATATATATATATATATATATATGTAATTATTTCATGCATATAATACCTCTTAGAGGGATGTCAACATCCAAGTTCCCCGGTTTTATCCAGTGTATCAGTGTTATACTAAAAGATGCATAGTTTAAATTATAAAAATAGAAAAATAGTATTTAATTGTTACTACTAGAAGTTATAAATGGCTGACTTCTAATATAATTCTTAAGTAATTGAAGAAGTTTGCTGGTATTTCGTATTCTCAAAAGTAATAATGAAAATTAGGATTAAATGTTTTTAATTGCAATTAACTGTATTAAAAATATTGTTTACGCTACCTAACGGCTCCTTTGTTCTATTCAATACATTAACACGCGGAAGCGTACAAATACATTAATATAACAAAATTGCATATACACAAGTAACAGTTTTTTAAAAATACATTAAAATACACAAGCGCAGATATTTAAATTTAAAGCCAATGATCAATCAACACATTGGGAAGTAATTCCTTTTTTTCTATCAGGTTCTGACCCTGATGAAATGTTCAATTAACTGTATTCAATATGAATTTTTAGTTTAATTTAATTTAATTTTTTCTTATTTGAATTAATTGAACATGGAAACGATCATATAATAATATGATTTCAGGCTCTGTAATTAATACTTAGCCCTCATCAGTGAGATTCACCATAATTAGTACATATACCCTACTATATATACGTACATATACATAGATACGTATGAATGTATGTATGTATGAATGTGTGTGTGTGCATGTGTGTGGGTATATATATATATATATATATATATATATATATATATATGGAAAAATTATCATGAGCGCAAGCAGGACGAGCCATGAGAGGAGACAAGCAAGGTGGAAAAAAGAGTACTCAAATACCATAGTTAGAGTAATATGCTTTATTTAAAAGCAGCAGAAATATAACAAAAGTTGTTACAGTGTTTCGCGTTCCCGTTCGGCGGACGAACGGGAACGTGAAACTCTGAGTAACACACAGACACACATTTCACTCACCTTTACGTTCTGAGTTCAAATGCCACCAGAGTCGACTTTAATTTTCATTTTTTCGGGGTCTATACAATAAGTTACCTGTAGGGTAACAGCCGGATCTTTGCCAAAATTTGAAGCCATTTTCAAAACTGTGTTCATATGTCACTGAGATCGACTTTGTCTTTCTTTCCTTTCAGAGACCAGCACTGTGATCAATGTAATCGACATACGCCCATCCCCAATATTTCGGGCCACTATAAGTAGAAAAAACGATTATTATTATAACTTCGGGTGATTTAAGAACGGTCTACTACCATTGTAATATAATTACCTAAATACAGAATACATTTATTTTGTGCTTTAGAAATTGTTACTTATTCAGTTTTGTGAAAATAGACTAAATTGTCTTGAATTTTCTTTTTGTTTCTAATTTAATATCACCGTGAGGCATGCAGCGAACCACTGCATCAAGTTTTCCTAAACTTTTTGCTTTCTATTATAGCATTGAATACTTTGTTTAGTTTTCAAAATTTGTTACAAAATGCTATTATTACTTGACGTATTGTATATTTATCTTCAATCATTTACTTGCTACACAAAGAGGGCTCTGGCAATTCTGGAGCACCGTCTTGAAAGATTTAGACAAATTGATGCCAGAGCATGTATTAAACCCTGGTGCTTATTCCATCGTTCACTTTTTCCCGAACTGCAATGTTACAGGGATGTAACCTAAGTAACACCACTTGCTAAGTGGTGGTAGGAGACAAAAACAACTCACACACGCACGCACACACACACACACGCACACACACACACACACACACACACACATACACACAAACACACAAACAAATACATAAATACGACGAGCTTCTTCATAGTTTTCGCTTCTCGAATTCACCTGCATGGTCATCTCAGGGCTATAGTAGAGGACAGTTACCCAAAGTGCATCGCAGTGGGACTGAACCGAAATCAATGGGGTTCCAACACGAACATCTTAACCACAATGTCATGCCTATAAATCAATCTTTAGCAACATAATTGCAGTTGGTTGATTATTAAATAAGCTCTTTAAAATTTTTAAATTAACTTTAACGCACATAAACTTCAACTGTTAATGAATGTTATTTATTACTCTAATCTTGCTGTCATTTCTCAACAGAATTCTACAATTTATATATTGATACTCAAGTTAACTAGAATTGTTATGGCCTCAGCTTGTCCCAGCAATTATCAAATAACTCTGCAACAACAGACTGAAAGAATATATTACGATTAGGATAGCGTTCACTTCATCATTTCATTTTAAACCGACATCAATCATTTATGATTGTATGAATCTATATTGATTTAAAATTTTGGCACAAGCCCAGCAATTTCTGGAAGGGGATAAGTCGATTACATCCACATTCAGTGTTCAGATGGTAAGTTTTTTTAACGACACCGAAAGGGTGAAGGACAAAGTCTACTTCGGCGGAATTTAAACTCAGAACGCTGAGGCAGACGAAATGCCCGGCGCCCTAACGATTTTGCTCGCTTGTCACTTTTTTGTATGAATTTATATTAAACACATACAAGAGTTTTGGTTGTTTATGAATCTCTACTAAGCATTACCGAAATTCATTCACAAAATTTAAGAAACACTTTTTTGGAATGGCATCACTTCTGTTTCTGATCTTAATTATTGATTTGCCCTTGCGTAGCTATGTGATAAGAAGCTTGGTTCCCAACCACATTGTTTCGGGTTCAGTCCCACTGAGTGACAACTTGGGCAAGTGTCTTCTGCTATAATCTCGGGGCGACCAAAGCCGAGTGAGTAGATTTGGTAGCCGGAAACTGAAAGAAGCCTGTCGTATATATATATATATATATATATATATATATATATGAGTGTGTGCGTATACATACATAGAGATAGATAGCTATATTATATATATATGCACACACACACACTCACACACGCACACACACATAAATATTCTTTTATTCTTTTATTTGTTTCAGTCATTTCACCGCGGCCATGCTGGAGCACCGCCTTTAGTCGAAGAAATCGACCCCAGGATTTATTCTTTGCAAGTCTAGTACTTATTCTATTAGTCTCTTTTATTGAACCGATATGTTACTGGGACGTAAACACACCAACAGCGGTTGTTAAGCGATGGTTAGAGGACAAACACAGACAACTCACAAATATGTATGTATCAGTTCTATTGGTTGTGGGTCTCCCAGAACGTTTGTCAATATCGACATTCTTTCGGTCACCTTGTGTGCGGTTCGTACACTCCTCTCTACACACTTTCTGCAAATTTTCGTAGGCCTCCGAGCAGTTATCGCCATGACAACTTTCTCTGAAATGGTCAATGCAACGATCACAGGCTACACACCTTCATTCCAAGTACTGTTGTAAAGAGCAGAACTGACCTAAAACGTTAAAACTTTGCGTGCATACAGAGCAGAGTTCAAGGTCAATCTCTGCCAAGCAGCTTTACTTTGCATGCTTTAGCTTTGTTACTAAGGCCACAATCCTGATACTTATTGATCAGACCTCGAATATATATATATATATATATATATATATATATATATA
>NC_068984.1:136429066-136430247 GCF_001194135.2 Octopus bimaculoides | reverse complement strand
ATATACATATACATATATATATGTATATATACATATAAATATATATATACATATATATATATGCATATACACACACACACACACACACACACACACACACACACACATATATATATATATATATGTACCTACATATATATACATATACATATACATACATATATATGCATATATATATACATATACATACATATGACTTCCAGTGGCCTCTGATTAACACGTGTCTTTGTAAGCTCCCAGAAAATTGCTAAGAAATTTCTAAAAAGCTGTGATTTCTATCGCAAAAATACCTAAAAAAAAGATCTGAATATTTTCCCGAGTGATAAAGAGCACTTGTTGAAGAAATACGAATTGAAATATGTTGAACAGGAAGAATTGTTTGCAAATGTATGAAGTATAAACATTGTATCGTAAATTGAAACTTTACGAAATTTCTAAAATAATTTGCGATTTTCTTTCGAAAAAAATCACACTTTGAATAATTTGTGAGTGAAACACAACACAACATATTTAAAGAAATTCCAGTTGAAATATATAGTAGACAAAAAAATCCGTTATGAATACACGAAACGTAAACATTGTATCGTATTAAGCAGTACATAGCATTACGAAAATTTGAACCTAAGTTTCAAATCTTCCACTGCTTTGGAAATATCTCTTGTGTATTTTCTGTCATTCGTTTATTGAAAGCTTTTATAAGACGAAAGTAGAAAGTTATAATTTACATAAAGTATTTTCTCTATGTTTTGCTTTTGACTTACGAGGTTATTGATTATTGTAGATAGGTTTAAATGTCGTTATTCCTAATTTAGCAACATCTCCGTAGTCACAGATAGGCACAACGGGCCAAAGATTTCAACTTTGCCATCAAAATATGGGACAAGATATTGCAACGGGCTGGGCTTTAAAGGTCCACAGCACTTCAATATCCTCCCGAAGGGCCTGCATGGAGTGGATGTAAGTGTCTTCAAAACGAAACTAGATCTCCTACTGTCAAGAGTCCCATTAGAACCAATTTCACAGTAAGAAGTGAAAACGAGAGCAGCGGCGCCAAACTCTGTTATGCACCAAATGGCGACGCCCCAGCATGACCACAGTTCATTAGCTGAAACCGGTTCAATTCAATTCACACACACACACACATACACACACACACACACACACACACACACACACACACA